>NW_007055603.1:357362-417606 GCF_000164805.1 Carlito syrichta | reverse complement strand
GGGCTATACTAGTTTACACTCCCACCAACAGTGTAGAAGTGTTCCCTTTTCGCCACATCCTCTCCAGCATCTGTTAGTTTTTGAGCACTATAATAAAAGGATTGACAGTAGCGGGGGGGCGGGGCGGAGAGGGGCGGGGAGGTGGAATTGACAGTAGTCGAGATCTGTCTGGGAAGGGGGCACACCTCATCAACAAGGGTACCTACACAATCAATATTTGTATACCAACCCTGAATTGTACCCCACAATTTTTTTGAAAAACTGTTTTGAGCAGTGGGAAAAAAAAGAAAAAAGAAAAATGAGCTTAGCATGGTGATGCTGTAGTTCCAGCTACTTGGAAGGCTGAGGCAAAAGGATCACCTGAGCCCAGCAGGTCAAGGCTGTGGTGATAGTGAGTATGCCACTGCACTCCAGCCTGGGCAACAGAGTGAGACTCCAACTCAAAAGATATAGATAGATAGATAGATAGATAGATAGATAGATAGATAGATAGATAGATAGATAGATAAAATTATATAAAGAAACTGGTACATATATTATGAATATTTCCACAACCTATCTTTGGAGTATTTCAGCAACACACACATTCTGTATGTTTTAATAGACTCTGTAGGAAAAGAAAAGGCAATATTCTCTTTGCTCAAATGCTGTTATGCTGAAGAATTTTAACACCCCCCAGTGAAGGAAGCACAGAAACTGCTAAAGCAAATTCTATGTATACCCATCTTATTTCTGTTCAGCGGCATGTAATTATCAATCATATCATCCTGGCAAAAGATTGGCAACATCATTTGCTTTCTCATCTTCTTTTCTCATCATATGTTTTCTCCCTCTGGGAAAATATCATTTAAAAAATAAACATCCAGACTTTTTATACATTGTTTGATGGACCAATGATAGTTTACAATTTTACTCTTTCTTTTAGTTGTTTTCAGGTCATAGGCATGGGTACATTTCATCTTTTCCAATTCACCTGCATGTGCATGTTAATACCAAGTATATGCAAGATGCCATATATTGAAATTAAATATAAAATTTAATTTATATATGTATCATACATCTTGGAAACAGACCAGAGAATTTGCAAAATCACTTCAAAATGCTGAGCTATGGATACCAGGTGTTGTCACTTAAAATCATCTTTAGAGCCATTTTTGGGGAGCTCTTCTAGAATATTTACTCACGACATGTCTTATATTCACACTTTGTTTAGGCCAAAAAATTATATTCCCAGCAAAATCAACTATCATATTTGCCAAACAAGCCCAAGCAGTAAAGTTTTTAGGCCTCAGTGTACTCAGAAATTCCACTCTTAAGTATACACCCAAGCTAAATGAAAGCATGTCTACACAAAGATTTGTACAAGAGTGCTCACAGCAGTATTGTTCATCATAGCCAAAAAGTGGAAAAAACCCAAATAAATAAAATGATGGCTATAACTAAAATCTATCTAATAAATGGATTCTCCTGTAGCATTTCCCTACTTTTTCGTGAGTGAAAAGCACATTTGAGATTTGCCAGCACTGGGGAAGATAATCAGTTTTAATAGCCATTGTCCCATATATAGACCAACCACCCAACTGTCTACCCAACAATAAACAAACATAAAAGTCCACACTACAGAGTTATTTCTCCTGCCTGATTCTAGTCTTCAGAATTGAAGGGGCTAGCACTAGAATGTCTCCTCTTCTACAGTCTTTCTTCATGGCAGATAGCTCTTGTGGAAAAAAAAGTCTAAAAATTCTGAAGATTTGGTAAAAATCAGAGGTTCCCATTCATAAATAGTCTATTTAACATATTATTTTAAAAATCTAGACAAATTTAGCCTTGAAGGGCTACTATTTCTAATTCTTGTTATTTAGGAAAAAATGTTGGTACCATATTCACAGATGAAAGTAATCACTTTATCTTCATTTCCAACACATTTCATAAATTTTGTACAACTATTGTTCAACTTACACAAGAAGTCCCTATTTATTGTAGAAAAGCTGAAAGTACAAAAATACAAAAGAAGATTGAAATTCCTCCAGCGATATTATAATTTAATGTTTTGATGTGTTTCCTTCTGGATTCTCTTTTTACACATACTTCAAAACTCCAAGTCTTTTATATGCAAAGGAGATGGATTACGGAATCAACCCCTTGCAATGTGACCGAAATTTCCATTAATAGGTTGAGCCTATGCCTTCATCCCTTGAATTTGGGCTAGCCTTGTGACTTGACCAATAAAAGACAGCAGAAGTGACAATATGTAGTTTCCAGTCTATGCCTCAAGAGACTTGGAGCATCTTCCTCTCCTACAACCCTGTATCCACCATGAATATACATCGGAGCTAGCCTGTTAGAGAATGAGAGATCACAGGAAACCAACATGAATTATTACTTTCCAACATGCTAGCTGACCTCATATGCATGAGCAAACCCAGGCGAGATCAGCCACATTCTGCCCACACCAACTGAACTACCACTTTACCAACCTACAGATCCATGTGCAAAAATAATTATCCATTGTTGCATAAAACCAGGTTTATGGTTGTTTGTTACACAGTTTTGTGGTCATAAATAACTGAGGTGCAACATATAATTTGATGCTGTAAACATCTTAGAAGCCTACTCCAGACTGAAAAATGAAGATGAGAGGATATTAGACAGCCAACAATATTATGGAGAAGCTCAGAATCAAGCTTCCCAGAACAATTTTCAAAGTCACATCAGGGAGCTGACCTGGTGATTAAGCTGAATTTTGCCATCTTCAGGTTCCAGATGTATAATTTATGTTGCCTCCAAAACCTAACTTTTCTGCAACCATACTGTCACCAGGTGAATGACACTTTCATCAGAAACTCAACTCTGCTGCCACTGCTGACTCCAAAAGCTAGAAGCCTCTGTCTTCATCCTTGCTAGAAAAATGAATACTTTAATTATGCTCCTACCTGTAGGAATCTAGAAAAAAAAATTCACTTATACAAACTAAATCTACCTGATTTTAAATTGGGCCAAGGACATGAACAGACACTTCACCAAAGAGGATATAAGAATGGCCAATAAATACATAAAAAGATGTTCAACATCATCAGCTGCTAGGAAAGTGTAAAGCAGAACCATGGTGAGAAACCACTACACACTTATTAGAATGGATAAAATAGAAACTCCTGACAATACTAAGTGCTATTAAGAATGCAGAGCAACTGGAACTCTCAGATATTCCTGATGGGAATGCAAAATGGTACAGCCACTAAGAAAAAATGGTTTGATAGTTTCTCATAAAGTTAAACACTGTAGGATCCAGAAACAGCACTCCTGGAATTTACCCTACACAGATGAAAACTCATGTTCACACAGAAAGCTGTAAACAAACGTTTATAGCCATTCTAATTGCTCCAAACTGAAAATAATCCAAATGTATTTTGACAGGTGTATTGATAAACAAAATGTGGTACATCTATATCATGGAATTTATTAGCAATAAAAAAGAACAAACTGTTGATAATGCAACAACTTGATGGATGTCAAAGGCATAATGTTGAGCAAAAGAAGTCAGTCTCAAAAGGTTACATACTGCACAGTTCCATTTATATGACATTCTCAAAAAGACACAACTATAGTGAAAGAGAATAGAGCAGTGGTTGCCAGTGGGGGCAAGGTGATAATATTAATAGAATAATTTGAGAGATCTTTGGAGGATGGTGGAACTGTTTTGTATCCTGATTGTGGCAATCACTACACACATCTATACATGTGTTAAAAATCCATAGAATTGTATTCCAAAAGAAAAAAATCCAAAACTATCCTTGATATTATATGTGCTATTCAATACTCCAAACTTCTTATATAGCAATAATTCTACAGGGGAAATTACTTTATTTCTGAAGAAGGGAAACTATAATCCAATATCATGTAGCTACCATGATTCTCAGCAATTCTCAATTGCCCAACTGCATAGATGCCATCACGATTTACCTGGAAAAGTTTTATTTTAAGTCATTCTCTCAGGACTTTCTCTCAGCAAACTACATTTATTTTACTTTTTTCTGAATTTCCTTTAGAATAAGTACTTGGGTGCCTTTTTGCTGGTTTTTAGAACTGGAAAGATGACTGTGAGACTTGAGTGGAATCTTTGAAGAGTACAAGAAAGAAGTTGGTTTACATGGTCTCACTCATAAGCGAACCTTGATCAATTATAATACTATAAGAAAGCATTTGGCAGTAATGGGAAACTGTCAGGGGAGGGGTGGTGGGATTGGCAGTTGAGGGAAACTGCTAGGGGAGGGAGGGGCATACTTCATCAACAAGAGTACCTGCATAATCAGCGTTTGTATACCTAATCCTGAATTGTACCCCACATCTTTATAATAAAAATAATAATAAAAAGAAATTGGTTTATAATCATTTTCTCGCTTAATGCAAAGTCTGACATTTAAGATATGCTCAACTGATTAACAAATAAATGAGTGAATTAATTGGTCAGAATGACGAATAATACTTCAGTAGCTGATACAGATTAACTTTATCAACTGATGGTAGCAAAAATTAAATTTCTTCATTCACCACCACATGCTTCTAAACTTTAGAAGAAAGAAAAGAAGAAAAGGAATGGAAACAAAGAAAATCTACTGAGGAAGGATGGGTGAGGCGCTGCTAACTGTAGCTAGGGTCTGTATGACATGAAATTTTGCTTTGATGGTAATAGGGACCTCATAAAAGGAAGTTAAATGATAGTATTAGTACTTAAGGAAGGGGAAAGTATGGATGAAAATAAGGAGAACCTATCACCCAGGAAGCTAGTTCGAAGGTCCAGCATGAGAAATGATGGTCAATGTTTGGAGGAACAGAGAGAAAGCATTGCATAGAAAGAGGGACACGTTTTGGGGGCCATTTGACTATAGAATATGAAAGAAGAGGAGCAATCAAAAATGTTTTCAAGGTTTCAAGGCTGTAAAAACAGTTATCACAGAGAAAAAAATAATAAGCTGGAAAGTTTAGAGAAAGAGCTAGTTGTGGTTTATTCATTTATTTTTCCTTTGTTGGTGGAAAGGGTTGATAATTATTTTAAACATTTAGTGCTTGAAGAAATGGCAGAATCTACACATAGATACATTTTGTAAGCAAATGAAAATAGAGAACCAGGATTAAACTGGGGAAAGAAATAACAATTTTCACCTCTAAAGGTTAGAAATGGTAGTCGAAAGAAACTAAGACATGATATAAGCCAAATGAACAAAATTATTGAGAAAACCCCTGTATTCCATTTGACTAAAATTATTTTTGGCAAACATGACTATCTGATTTAATCTACAAATTCCTACCATGAAAGTACATTATGAACATCTGTTTTTGTACCACTCAGTTGTAAAAGAAACCTGATGTTAGATTTACCTTCTAAAAGATATTTAATTAGTGAATATCATACAAATAATGACATAAACTTTTGTCAACGAAGAAACATATTTAAGATAATATCAAGCTTATAGGTCAGTATATCCAAGGAATGTAGTATAAGCCAGATCAGTATATCCAAGGAATGTAGTATAAGCCAGACATAGTTTACTTTTCCTTACAAAGTACCTTCCAAATCCATACTTTGTCCTCTAGAGATATTCACATAGTTGCTGAGGATTCTGGCCAATGGTATTTTTTCAATGGTATTTATTATAAAACAATCCTGGCAAGTGAAAAAAAACAGCACACACTGCTAATATTTTGGTAGAATTATGTGTTTATTCTAGCACTGTTAACAAGAGAGAAGTAAGCAACAAAGGAGCACAGAGGAATGCTGATGATGTAAATGAATATTTACTCAAAGCCCAGCTCTTCCTCCCCTTCTGACAGGGGAATAACAAGGGGCACTGGATTTCTCCTAGTCTCACACATTAACAAAAGCAGCACCTAAAGACATGCTATTGATGGCCCACGGTGGTAATAAGGACCAAGCAATAGCCTACCAGAAAACTTCTCAAGTAATGAAGAAGACAGGCAAATCCAAATTGCATAGGAAAAGAATATTGCTGAAGGGCAAATTAAATCAGTTGGTTGCTAATGAGGTCACTGTTATAAGGTAGCTTTCTCCAGTCCCTTAGACACAATCTATGCCTTCAGTCTTGCATCTTCCCAACAAGCATCTGACAGTACTACCAGGGGGACAGGACAAAAGGATGTGGACTGATTGGGTGAAAAACATCACCAATAACAGAAACACTGTATTTTACTAATGTAGATAAACAGTGACACTTGCTGTTCAAATTATGTTTTGTGTATTCATCCCATTATCCCATTTTAATCATGGAAAACACCAGACAAACCAAAATTGAGGGGCATTCTACAAAATACCTGGCCAGTACTTTCAAAAGTGGCAAGACCATGAAAGACAAATCAAGAGAGACTGGAGGAGACTAAGAAGTCATGCCAGTCCAATGCAGGGTGGGATCCTGCATTGGATCCTGTAGCAAAGAAAGGACCTTAGTGGAAAAACTGATAAAACCCAAGTAAGCTTTGTATTTCAAAGTTACAGTTAGACAGAAAAAATAATTTCTAGTGTTCTATTACACACTGAACTCTAGCAAATAACAATGTAATGTGTATTTCAAGAAAGCTAGAAGAGAAGGTTTTGAATCTTATCACCATATATAAATGATAAATATTTAAAGTGATGATATAGTAATGGTGTTGATTGGATCATTATACAATGTATACACGCATTGAAACCTCACGCTGTGTCCAATAATGTGTAGAATTATTATGTGTCAATTACAAATTATTTTTAAAGGCATTCCGATTAAAAGTACTCCTAAAATTACCTCGGTAATAAACCTGTTACTAAAGTTTATTTCGTAGTTTCAATGAAGGTACCGCTGTTATATAAGATGTTGACATCAGGGGGAGCAGAGTAAAGAGTATGCAAGAACCATTGATTATCTTTGCTAGTATTCTATAAATCTAAAATTATTTCCAAATTAAAAGTTTAAAAAGGTATTGTGTATCTATCGTGTGTCCTGTTCTTTGGATCTGAATGACTGGTTGGGTACCAGATTAACTCATATGCAAAACAATTCCAGAATTCATGACTCACTATCTAATCATATCAGACAACTTTTCATTTCTGGACTATGTTCTGCTTGCTGATGCTTACATGCTTTTGCTCACTCTGTTTCTTCCACTTGTCTTCCTCCCTATCCTTGTTCCTCAGACAAATTCATACTTCTTGTTTCAAGACTGACCTCAAATGTCATCTCCCGTAGCCTCCCCGGGAAGAATTAGACATTCCTTCTTATCAATTCTTAGAGCTCCTTCTACAACCTGTTTTAACTCATGTGATAAGGTGCTGAATCTAGCTTATGAGGTGATGGTTACAAGTAAGAGATCTAAAACCAGGCTATCTGGATTCAAATCCTGGCCCCATTTCTTACTAATTGCATAACCTTGAGCAAATTCTTAAGTCTCTGTGTCTGGAAAATGGAGCTAATGATAGCAACTCATAGAGTTGTTATGAGGACCAAATTAATTCATGCAAATAAAGTAATTCTAAGAACGTCTGGCTCGGGTAAGTGCTTAATAATTGTTAGCTAATATTATGGCTATCACATGTCTCACTAGACTTTGAGGACCTTTGGAAAAAGGACCATATGTATCTTATTTTCTGGATGGAATTCTAAGAGCTGATTTCAAATTCCACCTTTGTCATTACTGACTTTGTACTTCCTTGGATTATGGTGAGGATTTAATGGCCTTTTAAAGCATTTAGTACAGCAACTAGCTCAAAGCAAGCATTCAATAAATATTAGTTATTATAATCATTATCTAGCTAAACACAAAGTTTGACACTTAAGATATATTCAACCGTTTAATAAACAAATGAGCTAATTAATTGGTCAGAAAGACAAATTATCCTTCAGTAGCTGATACAAATTATCTTTGTCAAGTGATGATAGCAAAAATTAAATTTCTTCATTTGCCACCCCATGTTTCTAAGCTTTAGAATGCCAGTTCTAATTGAAGATAGTGTTTGTGTTGCTCTATAGTTTGTTGACTTCTAATTATTTGCAAGTATCTCCATGGAGTAGACTGAAAAGTTCTAAGAACAAGAAGCTTTCCACAAATGATACTCATAGCAAAAGGGGGTTATCTGGGCTGTAGTTATTGCCAATTGAAGAATATGTGCAAACTGCCCAAGGGCAGGAGATGAAGTAATGTGAGAGCTCTCATTTAATGAGCAAATAATACAGGGCCGGGATGTATAGTCTTAATTACTTCTTTGCCCAGCTCTGCAAAAAATAAATAAGGCTTATTGTGCCATTGTTTCTTGGGCATATACATTTGGCAGACACTAAAGAGCATTCTTTTTAAACAATTAGAAATATACTAGTCTGGGCAATTTGGCGAGACCTCATCTCTACAGTAAATCAAAAAATTAACCAGCCATGGTGGCACATGCCTGCGGTTCCAGCTACTTGGAAAGCTAAGGTAGAAAGATCACCTGAGCCCAATAGGCCGAGGCTGTGGTGGCCATGAATGTGCCATTGCACTCCAGCCTAGGCGACAGAGTGAGACTCCTATTCAAAAAACAAATAAATGAATAAATAAGTAAAATACACATATCTTAAAACTTAAATGTAGATTTTAAAAACTACACTATATCATCATTCTTCAAACAGTATGTATTTTTCCTACAGTTTTAAAACCCTAAAATTACATCTTACAAATGTTATTTACATTTGTCATAGTGTTGTCTTTTTTCCCCTGGAAGCACTGTAAAATTGATGTGCATCTCCCTATGACAGCATTTGAGAATGAATTAAATAAAGTAATAAACAATAGACACCTCTGCAAGACCCCTCATAGCCCATGGGTCATAAGTGCACTCACCGATTGATTTCACTACCTCCTATAAAGTGAATGCTGTTATATTTTCCTTAAAGTTGAGGAAACTGAATTTCATACTTAATAAGTAATGACACTGGGGTTCAACCCCAGGCTTGTGTATGATCATATTGTCCTTTAGTTATATTTAGTGTAGCTAAGATTGTGAGTGACCGACTCCAAATGCTGCTCCCCATGAATCTATGCTAAAATTGTTGAATTCCGCTACAACTGTGCTAGGCAGTTCTGTGCAACCTCAGATGGACATTGTGCTGCTACTGATCCATATCTAGTACACACCAGTCATGTGTAAGAAGGTCCAGAAGCAATTTCAACCAATGGAAGATGGAAACCAATGGAGACATTTTCCAGCTTCCCATCCTTTAGTTTGTGGCAGATCTGGCAGATTAAAGAAAGCCACAAATTCTTTGTCATTTCTTCTGTCAAAGGGTGGAATCTATTTCCCTTGTTTTTGAATCTGGGCTGGCCCTGTGGCTCACCTTGATCAAATATTACAAGACCCACCATGCAGTGTGGAAGCACAACCTAGCCACAGAGAAAGCAGGGCCACATGGAGGAGCACTGCGGCACCAGACATGTAATTGAAGACATCTTGAACTTTATGGGCATCCCAGATACCAGCTGAAAGCTAGTGGGTGAGTGAGCCCAACTGATACTATGTAAAGCTGAAGAACTACCCAGATGAGCTCTGATCTAATTCATGATCCATAGTCATGCCGCTAGGGTTGGGGATGGTTCATTATACAGCAGTAGATAGCTGAAACAGGAGGAAATTACCCCAAGAGGTATTCTATACACTTCCAAGCAGTTCCAATGGAACCTCAGTTGTCCCTTTGTTCACAACTGCTACTTCCACAACACAACCTCATGATGGCATTTCCCCCTTCCCTGTTTCATTCCCCTTTTTCTTCAGTCCTCCTTCCTGGGATGACCTCCCAAATAAACTGCAATCACTTGGGCCCTGCCTTTGGGGAAACTCATATTAAGACACAGAGGTTTTTTTCCCACAAAGTTTAAAAGCTTACTTTTGCATTAAAAATTTTATCCACAAAGCCGGGCTCGCTGGCTCAGCCTGTAATCCCGCACTTTGGGAGGCTGAGGTGAGTGGATTGCCTGAGCCCACGGGTTTGAGACCTCATCTTGGCGAGACCTCATCTCCACAATAAATCAAAAAATTAGCCAGTCGTGGTAGCACGCGCCTGTAGTTCCAGCTACTTGGAAGGCGGAGGCAGAAGGATCACCGGAACCCCACAGGTCGAGCCTGCGGTGGCCAGGAGCGGCCACTGCACTTCAGTCTGGGCAACAGAGTGAGATTCCAACTCAAAAAAAAAAAATTGTATCCACAATGATCCAATTATAAATGTCAATAACCAATCTTTCATTTTTATGGCTTTTTTGTGTATAGAAACAGGGAGCTCTCACCTGTGGTCTATTGATACATAATAATTGTACACATTTATAAGGTACTTGTGATATTTTGATACATGCATACACTGTTCAATGATCAAATCAGGGTAGTCAGGATGTCCATTACCTCAAACATTTATGATTTATTTGTGTTAAGAACATTTTAGATCTTCTAGCCATTTTGAAATATACAATATATTGTTGTTGTCTATAATCACCCTACTAGAACTTCTTCCTTTTATCTAACTATATGTTTGTACCCACTATCCAAGCTATCTTCATCTCCCCCCAACCCAACCAATTCCAGCCTCTGGTATCTATCATTCTACTCTCTGTTTCCATGAGATCAACCTGCTTAGCTCCCACATATGAGTGAAAGCATACAATATTTGTATTTCCAACATCCTTTCATTTTTTATTTCTAAAGCAAGTTATTATTATGAAGTGATAGATTGTGATCTAAAACTCAGCAAGAAGTTTTTTTTAAAGAAAAATATTAACATTTCTGTATTGTAAAAATATTGCATAGAGATATTCAATTAATTAATTGAAAGGAATCTTTGTAGGTAAACTAAGTTTATTTTCTTCTTGACCATTCAAATTTCTGAATTAATGGACGTTAAAAAAAAAACTTTGGTTTTTAGAATGATTTTAGATTCACTCAATGAATGTTTACATTAGTTAAAGCTATCATATCTTTGTATAATTAAAAATGATAGCCTGATGAGGGGAGTAAGATACACAGCAGAATTTTAAACATTTTCTGTAAAAAAGCAATTTCTAGATGATAAAAGGCAAACTAGACAATCACAACCCATTGACTCTCTCGCACCCAACTGCCCCTGAAGGAGAACCAAAACTCAGAATATTTCCAAGAAAATTAACTATTTCAAATTTTTTAAACTTGCAACTCTGAATGAACAATTTCACCTAAAAGAACCCTGAATGGCCTGGCAAGATGGCTCACACCTGCAATCTCAGCACTTTGGAAAGCTTAGGTGGGAAGATTACTTGAGCCCAGGTGTTCAAGACCAGCCTAGGCAACAGAGGCCTCATTTCTAAAAAAATCAAATAATTAGCAGGGTGTGGTAGTGTATGTCTGTGGTCCAGCTACTTGGGAGGGTGAGGCTGACAATTGCCTGAGCCCAGGAGTCAAGGCTGTGGTGAGCTAACATTGCTCCACTGCACTCCAGCTTGGGAGACAGAGCAAGATCCCCATCTCAAGCACAACAACAACAACAACAAAAATCTGATAAAGAACCTAGATATTTGATCACTTTCATAGTACTTTATCTTTCATGGTGTGATTTCACCTATATTAGAAAAAGTACTATGTCTTTAATTTAAACATGAATTAAAAGATTAAAATATTGCCATGGCAGCAGAACAACAATATATTTGCTGAGCTCGTGAGTCAGAGCTTCTGGAGCTGGTCTGGAACTCGTATCACGCTCACTTCCTGACCTTCAAGCTTGTGAACCATGACGATATCACCTTTCATGTTTATTTTCTCAGCATTTTGACAAACACATTCTGACAATACCATTTATTAACATTAGAACCCAGATTCAACATGTCTCTGGGCACTTGCCAAGAGACCCAGAGTAACACTCTGTGATATAATATGAAAACTGCGCCTGTATTATAAATCACGAAAGGAAGAAATTCGATTCACTGGGTCAGCAGCAAGAATCTGGAGACAGTGAACTCTAATCCTAGGTTCTATAAGTAGTTTGCAAGATATCTTTGGAGCAATTGTTTAACCTTAGTTTAAAATATTCTTCAGTCCTGGTTTGATAAATTCACAGTTTTTATCTGTCAGAGAGGAAATATGACCAAACGTGTATTGATACTCAGAAAGCAAGTGACACCAACCTTAAACTGCTACAATGATAATGCAGTATTGGTGATTATCTGTATAACTGAAGAGGGAGAATTTGTTTGTAGCATGATAAAAGTTTCGGGGAGACTGGTTTTTAACACAGCTTCAGAAAGAATTTCTATATCCATTACAATCTACGGGCAGAACTGTGAAGGTCTCTGTTTGAGGGGAATAGCTGGGCATAGTCTTGGGATGGCATAGCTAGGATTTCATGACATGGATGTCTGGAATAGGTAGAAGATATTTAATGGATTTCTCTACCCTTAATATTTTATTTTGTTCACAGAATCTTAAGTCAGGCTAGAAATGCTAATGGAAGTTACAATTAGATTTATGTAAATATAGATGGTTTTGTGTTAATTAGGTGATGCTGCCTCGTTCCCTTGAAAAGCTGTTGATGAGATAAACCATAAAAAGTAGTCAGCTTGGTCTCACATGATAATGGCAGTATAAGTAAATGAGAACACGCCAGGCAAGAAGTGAGACACACACTACCGTTTACCAGCTAGAGAACCAGGGCTGGATTGGGAGCTATCCAGTTTCCACAATTCTAAATAGTCTACGCACAAAAAGTGTATGACGCAATGAAGTTACTGTGTGTTGGAATGAAGGCTGCCCATTGGTCTGTTAGCGTGTCTTGGGTGACACCAAATCCATGATACAAGTCTGGCAAATTCCTGTGTTCCAAGTGACTAGGGCAAAACGCCTGGGATGACAGCCTGCTGTTGCTCTAATGCTTCTAATGAAATCTATACCTTACTTAGCAGCTTGCAAAACAAAGTTTCATTGCCTTCTGCTCTTGTCCAACATGACTGGGTTTACTCATTCACTTGTTGACCACCTAAGTCCTCTCCGACTGTCACAGTAGAAAGATCAAAGTTCCCTGCACATGCAGTAGGTGCACAATAAATGATTTTGATGAAATCAATTTTTTAGTTCAAGTCCTACCTTTGTTGCTTCCTAACTGTGTCACCTGAGCACATCTTCGATTTTATTTAACCTTTCCTTTCTACATGTCCTTTAGCACCTCCTGTGTACTGGGCACTTTCCAAGTAATTTTGTCATAAAATCCTCACAAAAATTCTTTAAGGTAGGCAATCTCATCATTCCCATTTGGTAGCTGAAGAAACTGAGACTCAAAGAGGCTTAAAATTTTGTTCAACATCACAGGGCAGAGCTGGGATTTGAACCTAGGCAGTCTGGTTCATTGTCCAGATTAACTCATTTATTTCATTCCCTTTCTAATTAAGTCTGGCTGCCTCTTAATCAGAGTCTCAATGTTCTCACCCATAAAATAAATATTGATACTATCACACCACAGAGTTGTTCTAGTAATGCAAAACTGCTGTGCAGTCCACAAACACTGAAGGTTATTTCAATTATCATCACCATCACCCATCACCTACGATTCAACTGAAATAAATGAGCAAGGTATTGATCAGAAGTTTCGATTTGAGCAGAATTATGCTTTGCTCAGAAAATCTGATGGCCCAGTCCAGGATTCACCTGGCTCAAATTATTAGCTATAGCAGAGGCCTTGTTATAATAAACTCTGAGACAGCATTGCTTTTGTCACCTAAGCCTTCTTTTCCCTCTCCTCCATCCACATCTGAACCTCAGAGTACTAACTTGCCCAATTGCTTCTCAATCCCTGAGAGATGAAGTTATCAGTAATACTAGCCAAGAAGTGATCCAATATTTATTCACACTTCACTTCCTACAGGTGGTATTAATTCTCCTGTTTCCATGAGCTTTCCAGGTCTATAGAAATAAAAACATGTCATTTTCTTAGTCCATGAAGCCACACAGCTCAATTCATTTCCAATTTCCCCAAAGACATGGATAACATCTTAAGCTCAGCATTCTCCTCTGGGGTCCATCAGCCTATATCTCTTGAGAAGTAGTTTCTTAAATTGCTGTCAGTGCTAACGGCTCCTGAAAATCTTTGGCTATTTAATAGCTCTAGTGAGATATGGTTAGCCAATTTTTCAAGATTGCAAGTAGTGTTTAAAACCTCTGCCTCTTTTGAAAAATAATCTTTGGAATAGCTTCTCTGTGTTTGCTTCCAAAGTACAATAATCAGGACATAGAATTTCCATGGTAACCAATCTCAGAAAATCCCAGGACTGACTGCCAACTCCTCCACTGAATCTACCAAAACCATTACTATCTCCCTTGCTACATCTTCAAGGATGGCACGTAAAATACATCGGGCCTGGACCAACTACATAACTGCTCTTCTACATTTATGTTTATATTTTATTGAAAACATAATGTGGCAACAATATTTGGCATGTTTTCTAAAAGTATAAATAACATCGTTCTCTTTTATTAGTTAAGATAAAATTCAAAGACCATACAATTCACCTTTTTAAAGTGTACAATTCAGTGATTTTTGGTATATTCACAAGGTTGAACAACCATCATCTGCATCTAGTTCCAGAACATTTTCATTACCCTAAAAAGAAACCTTGTCTCCATTAGTAGTCACTTCCCATCCCTCCTACCAGTCGTTGACAACAACTAATCTTTCTGTCCCTATGGATCTGCCTATTCTGAATATTTCATATAAATAGTATCATACAATACATGGTTCATTGTTCCATTGTGACTAACTTCTTTCACTTAGCATAATGTTTTCAAAATCCATCCATGTTGTAGAATGCATCAGCACTTGATTCTTTTTATTGTTGAATAATCTTGCATTATATGGATATGTCACATTTTATTTAACCATTAATCCATTGATGAACACTTGGTTGTTTCTACCATTTTGGCTCGTATGAATAATGCTGGGATAACATTCACGTACAAGTTTTTGTGTGAATATATGTTTTTACTTCTCTTAAGTATATACCCAGAAGTAGAATTGCTGGGTCATAGAGTAACTGTTTAACTTTTTTAAAATTGCCAAACTCTTTTACAAAGTTGCTGTATCATTTTATATTCCCACCAGCAGTAAATGAGAGTTCCAGTCTTTCTACATCTTTGTCAACACTTGTTATTATCTGTCTTTTTTATTGTAGCCATCCTAGTGGCTATAAAGTGGTATCTTACTGTGGTTTTGATTTGCATTTCCCTAGTAGCTAATGAAAACATCCTTTGCCAGTTAACACAGTAATTTTATTTTTTCACACATTGCATTCCAAGATTTTTGGCATATTGTAACATGGTTGCAATCATAGGCGCACTCTTTTTATCTAAGCAACGGCTCAGAGAGGATGCAGTAAACTTTAGAACAAGATGTCATGCCCCAAAGGCATGTCTCTGGAATCTGGGAGAACTGCTGTCTGCACCGCAGACTCCTTTAGTCACTGACTAGATTCCGATAAGAAACTTTCCCTTATGTGGGCACCAGAATGGAAGAACTGGAATCTCACTATGAAAACTCAGCTCCCATTTCTTCAACTCCTAAACATGTCATGACATGTACTAGAGTCTAGCGTATTTATTTGGAGGTGGCATCTGGTTGAGCTATAAGCACAGATAGAGACTTCTCAGGTAGATATGGGACCAGGTCATCCAATGCAAAGTGAGAAGAATATTTCCTTAAAATCTTTGCAATGAATTTTTACATTAAGTGACAAAATTCATCTCATGAAGTTCAAAGTCCAACCAGACTTATTCTTCACCATCTTCCCACTCCCACAATTCATTCCAGTTGAATTTCTCTAAGTTCTTGAAGTAAACTACATTCTCTCTTTAATAGAAGCCATTCTCACAGGAGGGCTGTCCCCTTTCTTTTTGTTTGACAAGTCTCCACATCCACTGGTATCCGTTGAGACATCCCAGGCATCCTTAGTCCTTGTATCTGTTCCTTATCGCCAGTGTAACCAATTATCACACATTTAGTGGCATAAAATAACACACATATATTCTCTTACAGTTCTGGAGGTCAGAAGTCTCACTGGACTAGGATCAAAATGCCAATGAAGCTGTATTTCTTCTGTAAGCTCTAAAGGAGAATCCGTGTTTGTTTGTTTGATTGTTTTTGTCTTTTCCAGATTATGAAGGCTGCTGCATTCCTTGATTTGTGTCTCCTTCCTCCAACTTCAAAGTCAGCAGTATAGCATCCTCAAAATCTCTCTCTGCCTCTTCCCTCCTTTTCATCTCTCTCCCTCCCTCCCTCTCTCTGACCCTCCAACCTCCTTCTATTTATAAGGACCCTTGTGGTGACATTGGTCTCATTCAGTTATTGCTTTCACAGACTATAAGCACCTGATGGGGCCAGCCATACCAGTTGTTTTCACAAGCATTCCCAGTGTCCAGTGCATAACTAGCATGTGGTAAATATTTGGTGAATACATGGCTGAGTGGCCAGCTTGGCTTTGCTGGACCAAAGTTCCTAGAAGAAAGAAGGCTAAGATGATATTCTAAAAAGGTGTGGAAATGACTGGCTAAGTAGTTTGGATTTCATTCTGTAAGTTCTGAGACCGAATCAAGGTTTTATTTATCGGGGTTAACTCCTTAACATGATTACAACTGTGCTTTTCAAGGATAAGGCCAAGATGGGAAGAGGGAGCAACTCAAGGCAGAGTGACCAAGCAGGAGGCCACAGCAGATGAGGACCCAAAGTAGGCAGTGGCAATGAGAATGAGCAGCTGGAGAGAGATGTAAGAACTGAGATACATTTTTCTCAAATCCTTTTTGGAGTGGAGCAAATGGGAAATAAACACTATAGGATTTGATAACTTGTTAAAGAAGAAGGGAGAAAAAAAGAGACGGTAGAACTGAAGACATTCTGGTCTGACAAACCTAAGAAACCAAAGTAAATAAATAGATAAACAACATGAAATGAAACATCTTCCCAAACAAGGAAAAGGGGAGTTGATGTTTTCTGTTTCAGGCATGTAGAATATGAAGAGTCCAGTGGGCATTCATGAGCAGATGTCTAACAGGAAATCAGAAAATATATGTTGGGAACTCAAGCACAAGATCCCAGCTAGACACCGAGTGAGATGTCTCCCGCAGAGAGATGATGGTTGAGGTCACAAAAGTGGATGAGCTCACCAAGGGAAAATGACTTGGGGGAAAAAAACAAACAAACAAACACAGAACTGTGGAGATAACCAAAGACAAGCCTGGAGACAGAGGAGTGTAGAGAGATGTTAGAGGTGATAAGAAAATTGAGATTCTCTGTGTGTGGTGGGAAAAGCGGGGGTTGGGGGGAGCAGGGCTCTCAGTTTTATCCAGAAGTCTAGCCAAAGAAGTCTAAGAAAATTCTTGGAATTTAGGGACCTTTGAGAGAATAGTTTCAGTGGGGATAGAAAAAAGATTGCTAAGATTTCAGGAACTCACTGGAGAATGGAAGCAATTGTGACACTTACTTTTTCCAGAAGTTTGGCAATTTGTATTAAGCATCATGAAAGATTTCAGGATGGTTCTGCCTGCAGGTCTTTGTCTGAATTTGAATCACTTAAGCTTTTCAGTCCTTCTCTTTAACTGTAAAATAAGGAGTCTGGAGCTAGGTGCCACCCGATGTCCTTTCTGAGTATAAAGCTTGCTCTTTCCAACTCTTAAATCCCAAAATGCTGGTGAAAACTCAACTCCAAGGCATCCAAGAAGTTGTCTCCACATTATTCTCCACTTAAGTTAAATATTACCTTCAAAAGGGATTCTAGCAGAGATAGAGGGAGGTAGGGAGGAAGGGAGGGAGGGAGGAAGGGAGGGAGGGAGGAAGGAGAAGTTGAATGTTTCCTAACTTAAAAATCTTAAGGCATTTTAGACAAAATTCCTTGTAAAATACCATTTGTCAATTTCCCATTTTTAGCTGTCTTACTCCAATTACTTCCTCTTTGGTGATATGGGTGAGTCTCTATTATTAATCACAATATTCTTCTCTGCTACATTTTAAATTTTAATTCCAGTTTACATCATTATATATTTACCTTTCAATTATTCCCTACAGACATATTTAGAAACTCCATATTTCTTTCATATCCTCAATACCTTTTGAAAGGCATGTTTCCCAATTCAAGGCCTTAGTTAGCATATACCTGGTAAGAAGAAGAAAATAACAAACAGTGAAGCCCAGACATGAGAGAAAATGGTACTGAAAGGCAAAACCTAGAATTCCATTTCTTGTATACAGGGCATCTCAATTTTGGCACTATTAGCATTTTGTGTGAGGTAAGTATTTATTTGTGGGGACTATTGTGTACATTATGAGATGTTTAACAGTTCCCTTGGTTTCCACCCAAATGCTAAATGCTAAATGGTTCATTGCCACCAGGCATTACCAAATGTACTCTGGAATACAAGCTTTCTCCTATTTGAGGAACACTGCTCTATGTGATCTATATATGATCTTTCTAAAACCCCAGAGCACAGGCCAGATTTTGAAAATACAAAGATGAGTAAGTACTTCTTTTGAGTAGTTCAGCAGTGCGAGAAAACAATTTATTAAAATAGAGAAGTGGGAAATACAGAAGTATTATGTTTATATGCTAACTCCCATTGGCTACCTCTTCTGAGCATCTGTCCTCTGCTTATGTCACATTTTAATCCTTGCTTTCCCAGACACCAGAATGATCCCCCTAAAACACATATCTGATTATCTTATACCCTCATGCATAAAAACCACCAATTTCCCCCATACTCTATAGCAGGGTTTCTGACTTGGCACTCAACATTGACAGTCAGATGACTATTCCTTGTGGGAATGCCCTGTACTTTGTAGGGTGTTTAGCAGCATTCCTGATCGCCCCACTAGATGACAGTAGGAACTCCCCTGTGGCAGGCAGAGTAATGTTCCACCAAAGATGTTCATGTTCAAATTCCTGGAACCTGTGGGTATATCATAGCAAAGAGGAATTACAGTTTCAGATGGAATTAAAGATCACTAATCAGATGACCTTTATATAATGAGATTATCCTGGATTACATAGGTGAGCCCAATGTAATCAAGAGCATCCTGAAGAGAATCAAAAAGAGAAATGACCCCACATGAAGGGTCAATGAGATACAACATGGTTAGCTTTGATGATGAAGAAAAGGGGCCACTGTAAAAGAATAGACAACAGACCCTAGAGCCTTCAGAAGGAACAAGCCTGGACAACACCTTGATTTTAGCCTAAGGAGGCCTGTTGGAACATCTGACCTCCAGAATGATAAGACAATAGATGTGTGTTGCTTTTAACCACTAAGTTTGTAGTCATTTCAGCAGTGATAGGAAATTAATACACCATCACCCCCAGTTGTGCCATCCTCAGATATCTTCAGATATTCACAAATGTCCTCTGAGGACAAAGTCACCTACAAGTTGAGAATCACTGTTCTATACAACAAACTCCTGAGAACTGCACAGTGGGAATCCATAATTACCACTACCCTGCCTGTTGAACGCCATTATCCAACACACAGCAAGATACATCCTCTGCTCCAAGCAAACCAAACTGCTCACTTCAGAAACACTGGGATGCCCGGGGACTCCTTGGAGGGTGAGATATGTGCTTTGGCCTGTTGTTTTTAGCCACACCCATAATCATTATCCCCTCCCCAATGGGTCTGATTTCCTATCTTATTGAGTTTATTGGGCTTTTGTTACATGAAAAACCATGCAGTTGCTACATATATTAAACAGCAGGTGTTTTAACCTCCCTGTCTCAACAAATTATTTTACTTGAGCTCCTCTAAGTCTTCTTTTTTGGGAACTCTGGCATCGCCAGGAAACACTTTCCTTCTTCTCCTTATAAACGGCAGTCATCCTTTAAGAGAAAGTTCAAATGTTCTCTACATAGTGCAGACATCCAAGGCCTCCCCAAGCACAGTGAGGCATCCCCCAGTCCCTCTGATTCATCATTGTGCTGGTCCTTCTGCACTCACCTGTCCCCTCATAAGACTGACTCTATATTTTAGCTCCTCTGCCTTCCTAGTACCTACAGAAAAGCTTAAGCTCAAGAAGTGTTTGTGAATGAATGAAGCATAGAAATCATGGATATATATAAATCACTTTAGCTTCCCCTCTCTTCCTTGGCACTTCCTACCAAATTGGCAGTCACATCTCTGGTATCATGGCTGCCATCAGACCCCTGGTGAAACCCAAGATTGTCAAAAAGAGGACCAAGAAGTTCATCCAGCACCAGTCAGACCAATATGTCAAGATTAAGCATAACTGTTGGAAACCCAGAGGTATTAACAACAGTGTGCATAGAAGATTCAAGGGCCAGATCTGGATGCCCAACTTTGGTTACAGGAGCAACAAGAAAACAAAACACATGCTACCCAGTGGCTTCCAGAAGTTCCTGGTCCTTAATGTCAAGGAACTGGAAGTATTGCTGAGATGTGCAACAAATCTTATTGTGCTGAGATTGTACACAACGTTTCTTCCAAGAACCGCAAAGTCATTGTAGAAAGAGCAGCCCAGATGGCCATCAGAGTCACCAATCCTAATGCCAGACTGCACAGTGAAGAAAATGAACAGACAACTCATGTGTATGTTTGTGTTTAAATAAAACCATATTATGGGTGGCAGAAGCTGGCAAACTCCAGGTTAGCTATGGGCATAATCCCAGCTCTGATCCACAAGACTTGGGAGAAGCCCAGGATTGAAATGAGACCTTATTCCCTTAGCTTGGTACTAAGAACACAAGTTGAGAAACATGTCCCAATTGTGTCATCACGTACCATTTACTCATTGTCTTTTCCCTGTTTCTACTCAATAGATAATCTACCTAGCAAGTCCAGGAATCAGATTTAGTCAAAGCAAACCTGAAGCACATAGTGAAGAAATACGAACAAGGTGACAGCTGACTCAGTCTAACATCACCCAGGTTTAGGCAATAAAACGACCATTTGTGAGCTTTAAGTGAGCACAAGTAATAAAGCTGCAGGCATTTGTGAGTGTCCTAGGAGAAGGAACTGTTGTATGAACAATTTAATTTAAAACCAGAGAATCTGCTGACAAAACTAAACGGAAACTGAGATCTATCAATGACTAAACATGAAGGTAAATTCTCAGATTTCCCTATGAGGTCAATGGAAGAAAAACAGAACCTCTGAACCAACTCTAAGAAGTACGTGGAATCTGCAGGCATAACTCCAAAGGGATCCTTGTGGTTTTTGGAATTCAACTAAGGCCCCAGGCAAATTTTAGGTCAGCTGGAAACATGTATGTGGGCACCCACTAGATGGCCAGCATGGGATGCTACACTCAAACGTTACTAGCAGTGGTTCAATTGGTGTGATTTCCAATCCCAGAGGACATTCAGCAGTGTTTAGAGGCACGATTTGCCATGGTCGCACTGGTTGAGAGTATTGCTACTGGGTAGAGGCCAGGGATGCTACTAAATACCCTGCAGTGCCTAGAATGGACTCTACAGCAAAGAATCATTCTGCTTCAAATGTCAACAGTGCAACCCTGAGCCAGAGCAACAAGGAGTTCAAGAACCAAATCTATAGGAACCGGATCTCCCCTCCAGAGCCTTTAAGCAATCTTGCAAGGTGCTCATTTGCTGGACTTTCAAAATCATTAGTAAAGATTCTCTTTTAAAGACCCAGCTTGCTAGCAAGTGAGAAGGATAAGCAGTGCCCAATGGGATGAATTTTCTTGGTTTTTGAGAGGGTTCCAGGGTGTTAAACCTTTGAAAGGTAATCCAGGCCATTACATTCCAGACCCAGAGGTTATGTTAGGATATCTTGGCCTTTACTAAACAAAACCAGGATTGGATCTACACACCAGGATTCCATCCAATCACTCCGTGTCTGCCTCAAGCATAAAGGGATACCCACCCTCCTAACACACACACACACACACACACACACACACACACACACACACACACTTATGAGAAAATGTTCTTTTTCTAGATGGCTATGTAATAAGTTTTAATCACTGCAAAAAAGGTGAAAGTCATAGTAGATGAGCTTCCTACAGACTGCCCTCTGTATAAAACAGTTAGAAGTCACTCAACATCTTTGTCATTTAGACACTTGTCCATTGATTGTGAGATTTTAATAAATAAGAAGATAATTTGCCTCAAGTGAGGTCATCTATAGTCAAATGCCTTTTGGTCCTAACAGCAATTAACAGCATCCGTATACTATATTCCGAGTATGTATTCCATTGCTAAGAAAAGCAGGAACATTCTTAATGATGAAATTGGCTTTAAATGTAAGTGACAGTGGCTAACTATTCCATAAAGTTGGCTTGCTTTTCATTTCTCTTCCTCTCAGCTCTTACAGATTAATCTGATAATATGTGCTTCCGAAACACAGTGGAAATCTAGTCCTTCATAGAGACAAGGAAAGTTCAATGTTTCCACTTTCATTCCTCTTTCTAATCCTGAGTTCCCTGGTTTGGAGGTAACATCTTGTTCCCTGCCTAAACTTATATTTCTACTGCATGTCTTCCTCAAGAAAATAGGCAGAACGATTCAAAATGCCTGTTTGTTTTCTGTAATCCATCCCTCCCACCTAATAGCAGCAGTTGCTTTGACACAGTAACATTAATAATGTGATGCCAATATTTCTGATAAATTATGCTGATTTTCCTAAGGCAGTCTCTTAAAACCAAAATCTAAGAGTTATCTCATGGTAACAGAGTTGGGTATGCTATTTTCAAACAGTTTTGCTTGGTTCTGTATTTAGCCAAAATCTCTAGCAATTACATGTTATTTCATTTCATTTATGTAATGCTAACTGTACTTTAAAATATTTAATTACTATTGATGGACTCTCCCTTTCCTTACAGAAACAGATCCAAGGAGAACCTACAGAGTTTGTGGACTGAAAGAGATAGGAGTTATTCATTTTAAAAACAACTATTTATTCTCTAAAAGTGTACTATCTTCCAAGTGCCCATCAATGACAGTTTCCCAGTAGCTCTATTCACCAGATAGCAAATATTTAGAGGGTATCACATAGCTCCCTCGGATTACCTATATATCATTGATTCCTGACTAAACTACAAATTATTCTTACTGGAATTTGGGGATATTTTCCATGATCTTTTATATCCCTGGGCAAAGATTTTCTTAATTCTTCTTCCAGGTTAAACTAATACTTAGTACCATAGATTTCTGAAATTACTCCTTTAGGGAAAAGAAGAGGTCGAAACTAGAGAATTCTAGTAATTATTCTATCTTGCCACCCAAACACACACACACACACACACACACACACACACACACACATACACACACACACAATCAACAACACCCTCCAGAATAATGTTCTGAATTTTCTGTAAAACAACCAGATGGCAGACATGTTTCACAGACATGTTTCAAAATATATTTCATCCAATCACTGCAAACAGCTTAGCAATAGATCATTTGAGTTCTGAAAAATATCAACTATGGGTGAAAGGATAAGATGACCCTTTGGAACTGCCCACACCACAAGCAGGAAACCTGAACACCATCTCTTCCTCAAGCTCCCACGACTGCTCCAAAGTGGAGCCAACAAATCCTGTAAGACACACTTGTGGGTGGCCCCTAGGGACGTCCCATTTCCAGGCACCATTTAACCCACCAAAGTGGAATAGTCACACCACGAAATCCTTTGGTAGATGCCTGGTTCTGTAAACGTGATGGAATTAGAGACAGCCCCATGGAACTGCCCAGGGCGCCCAGCCTTGGACCATGAGGATTCGAGGAGCCGGTCCCTACCTCGGACTTCCACACGATGTAGGGGTGGCCACGACTGTTGGACGGGGGCTGAAACTTCCTCTGCTGGAGCCATCTCCTGGGAGAAGCGAAGATGCCGTTAGGGCCTCCCCCGGAGGAGCAGAGGATGCTCGCAGCGCTTCGGCCACTGCCTGGTCCGGTCAGAACAGAAGGCAGGTCCCAGGTCATGCTCTTCTTGGGGCCGCTGCGACCCAGGGGGACCTCATAGTCGAAGTGGAAGCTGCCAGACGGTGACTTCTCCTGCGGGGTGCTAGGTGTGGAGGACGAACAGAGGGGTCTAGGCGGCGGAAGCCGGGTGGCTCGGGGGAGCGGGCCCCGGGGGGAGGACGCCGAGCGGGAGCCGAGACCCTCAGCTGGGAGTGGTGAGTAGAGGCGGCCCGTTGTGGCACCCCGCGCGCTGCCCTCCGCGCCCGCTTCGCCCCCGCAGCCGCCGATCAGGGCCGGGTCCAGGCTGCGGGTCTGGCGCAGCTTCCTCTTGGAGAAGCCCTTGGCCGAGGCCGCGCCGCCCGAAGCAGGCGAGGAGCAGGAGAAGACGCTGTGGAGCAGGCTCTGAGCGGACATCTCGGTGGGGCTGTGCCCTAGGACCACCTCCTTCTCTCTCCCTGAACTCGAGAGGCTTTGGGCCAGAGAAGGAAAGGGGCTCAGGCGAAGCTGCCAGGCGGGACCAGCCCAGGGTTCGCCCAGGGCGGTGGAGAGCAATACCCGGCTCACGCGCCGCCAGCGTGGTCCAAGTATCCCAGCGGGGAGAGAAGCGGCAGATCCATCATCAGCCTTCTAGGAAAGGGAATCTGGGGCCTCCTGCAGACGCTAGAACCTTGCCTCTGAGCCCAAGTCGCGAAGAGGGTAAAGAAGAGGAGGAAGGTCAGGCGCTCACTCGGTTCCCAGCTCCAGCCGGTCAGCGCCACTCCCCCTTCCCAGCTGAGGCGGGAGTCGCCGCGCTCCCTCTCCCTGGCTCTGAACAGCCTCGACGTCTCCAACAAGCTCCTCCTCGCGGCCCGATGATAGTCCCGAGGGCTGGGGAGGAGGCTGCCTGGGCGTGCGCCCAGGGCGCGTCCACTGCGCTCCCGGAGTCGCGAAAGGAACTTCTTATCGCGCGGAAGCTGGGCGCCTGAGTGCGCCCTCAGTGCACCCTAGCCGTGCCCCAGCGCCTGAGGTTGTGCGTCTGGCCTCCGCTAGACTGCTGCGCCCAGTCTTCTGACTGCCTCCAAGAGTGTCTCCAAGCTCAAGGTTCCCGCGGGGTCTCTGTCGGTCTGCAAAGTGGGAATGCCGAGCGCGCTGCGCCCAGGGCCTTCCAAGGACTGAGGGTCTATGCTGGGAGAGAACTCCAGGCTGCGCTGAGTGCTATTCGTGAAGAAGGGAGCTCAGGAGAGAACCCCCAGGGGCCGGTGCCCATGTTCCGCCGGAGAGGAATACTTGATACTCAGAGACCAGCCTTGGGCCCAGGGCAGGCGCGGAGATGTCCCCGCATGTTCGCGCTAGAGGCAGCGGGAAGGGAGCCGGGAAGAATAGGGCCGAGGAACGCAGGGGCTGGAGCCGGGGCGGAGTCAGGAGCGGGAGAAAGCAGAGCGTGAAGGAGTTTTCCAGGCGCCAAACCTGGGAGCAGCGCAGAGAGAGGGCAGCTCGCCATTGACACCGAGTCTCCTTCGGAGAAAGTCCTGAGGACGGAAGTGCGGACCTTCTCCCTGGTCTCCCCTCCCCCAGATCAAGGGTCACGCCAGCTCCACTCACGTTTCTGGAAAGGAAGGGAAGTGTCAGATTGCACCCCACCCACTGGTGTCAGATGGGCAGCCTGGGACGGTTGCTCTGAAATTGGAATTAAATCTCCTGCCTTCCCTTTTCCCCCTGCTGTTTTTGTTTTTAAAAAGGAAGGATAAGAGACTCCTTTCAAATGCAGCGGCCGCGAATGAATGGGATGGAAATAGGGACCTACTCAGAAAAGTGAAGGGGGAGGGGTCCTCGCCGTGTAAGGGTCGCGAGCACGTGCGTAAACGTATTCTAGGAGGAGGGAGTGAGGCCGGGCAAGAGGCAGGCGCTGGGCGCAGCGTCAGCCCAGAGGCTGAGGACATTGGCGCTCACAAAGCGATCGGTCTCCGCGTTGCGCTCTGGGACACCCCTGGGCGCTGCGCGCAGCGGCCACAGTGCTGGGAAGGTAGAAGACGCTGGTGAAGTCAATATCCCGGTTCGGAGATGAGTCCGGGAGAAAATTCTCCCGCTCTTTGACCTTGGGAATCTAAAAAGCGCAAAGTCCCTCCCGCCTCTTTGAGGTGACATTTCAGTATTGCAATGCATCTTACAACCTTCTCAGCAGAAAGCATACAGAATGTTGTACATGCCCGCCTACTTTGTGTTCGTGTGTTCTTTTATACTACTTAGACTTGGGATTTTATGCAAATATAAAAGTGACTTTCCCTTACCATTTATCAAGAAAAAAAATTCTTACAATGAAGTCATAATTACAGATTTTTTTTTTTACATGAATTGTATAAGTTTGCTTTTGGAACACTTCCTTTATTCCCTGTGACATTTTCAGGGGGAACATTAATTTACTTTGACTTTTCAAAAAGCATGTTCGATGTTCCTAGGTGTTCAACTGTGTAGGAGAAGGCATAAAATCTAATGAGGAGAATTCGATGCCTCCCCCAAGGGCGTCGGACTCCCAGATCTGCAGCTCTACACTGTGTTCGTCTTTTTGTCAAAATTGCGGGGCAGACTACACCCGGGTAATTTTTTCCCTGATAGCTGAATGAGATTCTAATTTCTCATCTCCCAACGCTGTCCATCTCTTCTCACCCTGAACCTCTTAAGTATTTTCAGTGCCTGTCAACTAGGTATGCTCCTGAGAGACATAACATTTATCATCTCTTGCTTCTCTGCCTGACTACACATGCCAAGTTACATTTGGGGGATCTGTTTTCTTCCCTCCTCATACAAGTCACATTAGAAGTAAGAGTGGGTGGGTCTTGGCTGCTCCTCCCCCTTTTTTTGGTAATAATGCTGTGTAACTTATCACTAGTAATGAAAACACTTCATATCTACTACTACTAGGATTCCGTTGCATTTTTATGCCTCATTGCATGGTTATGCTTCATGGAATTTTGGCATTTGGGGTAGATGTTTAACAGAGTCACACTTCGCGGGATCACTTGTAACTCAAGGTAGTTGAGCAAATATAATTGATGATTCATATAAGTTCTGTTTCTCTAAGCCCATATGATGACCTAGGGGTTGCAAATGCAGCCCTACCATGATGGTGTAGGGTGAATGTGGATGCCCTTCAGGCACAAAGACATACATTTTTCGTCATGGATGTTAGAGAGCCAAAAGGGACACTTCTACTGGCACACCTAGGGCTTGATGCCTACAAGTGCCAGTTAATTCATTATCTTGTTTCCAATGGGTCCTGAACTTCCATTAACTTGAAACTTGTTTCACTGTCCAGAACAATTAATAACCTGTTTTAAATATTCATCTAATTAGGCTAGGGCTCCTTTTAAAAATGCAGTGTAAATATATGTACCTTTAAAACTTGGGGGAAATGTAATGGCTGTTCTGGAAAGATGTAAGAAAATGATTTGGATTTCTTAAACTATTTTAATTTTCAACTTCACAGCTATTAGCTTTATTTTGTAGTCATCCTGGTTTAGGCAAATTCATTCATTCCCAGTTAAGGCATCCTGTTTGGTTCTTGTTTGTTATACAATCTCTTTGCTTATATAGACTCAACTCACATTGACTGCCAGGTTATGTCAGATTTGATTAAGGAAGATCTATGGGTTTCAGTCACCAATTTCAAAAACAGGTGGTTTTATTATACTGATTCCCCAGCATCCTTCTTACAATTCATCAGCTAGCTTAGAAGCAATAACTGATACTTTAGAAATAAGTAGTTTTATATATATATATATATATATCCAAGTTTCTAAGACTTTGTTCTTCCATTTGGGCACTTGCTATTTACAAAATAGTGCCCATATTTATAAATTGTTTTTATTTTTCTCAGAGACTAAGTTAATGAAAGCCTTAAGATACCTTTTATTAAAGGGCAGAACAGTCTGTTCACTATCCATTCCACATTATAATTATCATAGAAATTCAAGATTTTTTTAAAAGTACCCTATCTATTCCATCTGATCATGACACAAGAATATTCCAATGAAAGTTCTAGAATCCTTGGACTGACATCAAGTTATCCTCTTATCAGAGATCCTAGAAAATTCATCAATATTCTTTCTATTCCCTTGAATAACTGTTCTATAAACACATATATCTTACTATGAAAGGATATGTTCTGATGCTTAACCCAAATTTCCCTTTCCTTAACTTTTTCCCTTGAAACTTTCATATTTCCAGCCAAAATTCCTCTTTACCCTTGGTGTTTAGACCCCCAAGCTATTTGTAGATTTTTATCATGCCTCTTGGGTCTGACTGTGGTTTGGCTACACTATAAAGTTCATATTTTGCTTTAAACCCATCACTGGATTCCCTCCAGTTGCTTATTTCTTTTCTGTTTTGAGGTTCAGTATTCTAGGTTATGGCATCCTACTTTGTCCTTATTTGTTATATAATCCAATTGCTTAAATATTGCAAGTCATATTGAACTTTATGATTGAGTGCCATATAATATTCTAGACTTATATCTGATTGGCTCCCAATTCTTAGCATTGCTGATTTTTATTTTATCTTGCCCATGTTTTTCAAATCAGTTATGATCCCTCTGATATCATTTCCATGTTCTTAGTGGGTAAACAGTTCACAGCGTTTCACTCACCCATGGAAGTCAAGCACCTGCAACATGAAAAGGGGGCATCATTTGAATCTGCATGATATCGAATCTATGAGAAATATGGAGAGAACTTTTATAGACCTTAAGAATGCCAATGACATGCAGTGGCCCCATTTCCCTATGCCTAAACTTCTTCCTGATTGCAAACTTGAATTTTTTTTTTTGCATCTAAACTAAAGATGTTTCTTTAGATACCTATTCCAGAATCTCTCTGAATGAATACAACTTCTGAGGCACTTAAACTACAATTGATGAATGCCAGAGGAGGTAAACCTAGAGTCTTTGAGTACAGGAAGTTTTTGTCTTTCATTACATTTATATACTAACAGGCCAGTTCTTTTGGCTCAGTATTTTTTGCCCAGAATTGGAATCATGAACTCTCCAGGTACTCAGTTAAGGCTTCCATATCCATCTAGTTGATGTCCAGATCTGTGACAATTTTTTTTTCTGACATTATATCCAGAAACCCAAATGATTATTCTTATTCATCTTTTCCAGTTTTTCCCCCACTCTATGTGCCTAATTTCACCATTCTTCACCAATTGTGACTTTTTTAAAAAGTCAAATTCAATGAAGAGGAAAACAATCCCTGCCTCTGTATTAGCATCTACATTGAACACACACAACAAATGCATTGGTAACGCTGTCCATTCTCTCATTTTCTGTGCGAATATTAGCAAGATATTCTACATTTTCTTTTCTTTTTTTTTTTTTTTTTGAGTTGGAGTCTCACTCTGTCGCCCAGCCTGGAGTGCAGTGGCCGCTCCCGGCCACCGAGCCCGGCGATATTCTACATTTTCTAGTGTCTCGTGTATCTTCTCCAAGACTTTAAAGAGCAGGCGTTTCATATAGGCACATTTTTCTTTCTTTTCTTGAGCTGGTATGAGTACAGTATTTCTAAATGTCAACCATCCTGTTTTCATGGTACACATGTTAGCAGGGCAGATGAAAAGCAAGGTTGTGTAAGAATCTTACACCAAGTTGTAGTATGGATGAGTCTCAGGGGCTGCTCCTAAAGCAAACAATGATTACTGTTTACCTGTGGCTTGTGAAAGAATTTTCTAACATCAAATCTTAAATGCCAGACATCATCCCTTTTGTTTTTGGTTTTAAACCTGACCTCAAGAGACTTTTAGTAATATAAATTGGCTGACAACCAACTTTTACTCTGGTTGATAAACATTTTTGAACACACACTGTGTGCCAATGGCATTCTGTCTTTGTTAGCTTGACTTTCTTTGTGAGTGAAGGTACAATTAGAGTCTCAGAATAAGTTAATTTTATCTGAACCATTTTTATAGCATATGTTTTAGAAATACTTATGAGGATAAAATAAATATGAAATAATGTGAACAATTTTAATTGATAGGTTATTATTTACTCTAAAGTGTTTATAATCTAAATATTATTCAATATTTCCAGTTTATAAAAGCAATCAAATAACATAGATAACATAACAATAACATAACAGAGGATTTTTTCCTCTGAAATTTTAAATTTACCCCCCCAATCTTTACTTCTGTATATTGAATGGAAACATTTTTTTCTGGTGACAAGGTGGGATGGGGTGTGGAAGAGATAGGGGAAAAAACAACTGAAACACTGATACTGTGCCTGAGGTGCTGAGGTGCATGTGTGTGTGTGTGTGTGTGTTTGTGTGTGTCTATATATATAATTCCAATCAACTTTAATAGAGAATAATCTACATACAATAAATTCTATAGAAGAGTTTTGACAACTGTATATTCATACCCATAAAACTATTATCACTGTCAATATACAAAACATTCTCATTACCTCCTGAGGATACCTTTGGTAGTGTTCAGAGAATATTGACCACTTGAGTTTTTCACTGTGTTATGACTGAATTATGTAGAAAGGAAGAAATAGAGATATATAGAAAGAAATATAGAAAGGAAGTGAGTGGGGGGACAAAAAAGAGAGCAGAGCTTGTTTTTACTTTCTGTAGTAGGTTGAATTGAGTTCCACCAAAAGGTGTGTCCACCAAAAGGTAATTGGTGGAACTCAATTCAACCTACTACAGAAAGTAAAAACAAGCTCTGCTCTCTTTTTTGTCCCCCCCACTCACTTTCTTCTTCTCTCTCTTCCTTTCTATATTTCTTTCTATATATTTCTATTTCTCCCTTTCTACATAATTCTACATAATTTGGAAATAAGGTCCTTGCACATATAATGAAGATAAAATGAGGTCAGACTGAGTTAGGCAGGCTCTAAATACAACTGGTATCTTCTTGAGAGAAAGGATAAGGCAATTTGAATACATTCACACACACACACACACACACACACACACACACACACACACACACACACACACACACACACACAAAGACCATGTGAAGAAAGGCAGAAATTGATGTGATGCTGCTACAAGCCAAGAAACACCAAGGATTACCTGCAGCCACCAGAAACCAGGAAAGAGGTAGAACAGAGTTTCCTTTAGAGTCTCCAGAATGAATCAACCCTGCTGACACCTTGATGTCAGACTTTTAGCCTCCGAGATTGTAAGAGAATAAACTTCTGTTGTTTTAAGCCACCTAGTCTGTGGTAATTTGTTACAGAAGTCCTAGCAAAATTGCACAGATTGTCTCAGCTTGGTTCTCATTCTTTCAAACAGTTTAGTAAAACCCAAGGAATTCATTGAACAAAAAGAAATCCCAAAGAATTTTAAAATAAGGCAAAGGAATGGGTAATGAGCATTTTTCAGTGTTTCATTTTCAAAGAAAGGAGAATGATCAATAGGATACCCTGTCTTGTGCTAAGCATGGTGTCCTCATTGTCAAGTCAGCAGCCAGGCTGCAGTTTGATCCCACAGGGCTCTAGTCCTCCTTCAGGATGCAGGTCATTTTTCCCCCTGGGAAACTTCTGCCCTTCTGTGCATTTGCTTCTCAAAAGGTGCTTGGGACTTGGTTTGGTCCTTGGTTAGCAACATACAGAAGTGTATTGTGGACTCAAACCAGAAACAGACACTCAACCCAGAGGGCTGAGTTACTTTAGTTTGCCTTTTTTGGTGTTTAATTCACTCTGCATTAAAGGAGCTGAGCGCACACCTGAGACACAAATGCACTCAAGTGCCAGAACAGGCCAGAGAGAAATGCCTTTAAAAGGAGATGGAGCTGCGTAAACTCAACAGGCTTCATGGAAACCAAAGCCTGGTAAGCCTTTCTCTAGGGAAAACTTCCGGGGATCCAGTTGAAAAAGCAGAGCTGCTTAAGTTAATAGCTGCATGCCCTTTATTTGCCTCCTGTACAATTTATTGGGAATTTCTTGGGTATTTTTCACAGTTCACTGCTTTGTGGCATGACACAGATTAGAGACATACCAAAGAACTCCCACCCCCCTTTAAAGATATAGGAAGGAAAATCACAAACTCACAAGATTGTAATAAGCAGGTTGTAGATCAAGGAGCTAAAAATAAGGAGTTTTCCACCTTTTAATAGAAATGGCTTCATAAACCAATGTCATGGAATTGGCAAATGAAAGTTGCCTGAAGTTGTTGGGAGTTTATGGAGAAATAGGAAAAACTTAGGAATAAGAATCATAGATCTAACTTTTAGTACAGGCTTGGTCACTAACTAGCTCAGTCAACTAACTGTGCAAAGTAAACCCCTACTCACCATTTAAGCCTACTTGGCTTAAATGTCGCTCTTCTGAGAAGCTCTCCCTGTCTTTGGCTTCTACCCAGGCTAAATTAGTTCTCATGATATACTCTGTTACTTTCAGACACTTCCTTCATCACAGCATTTATCAAAATGGTAAGAATATGGGATTCATTAGTGCAATTATGTATGTTTAGTCTCTAACATTCCCAAGACTACAAGTTTCATGATGTAAGAGCCATCACTAATTGCTTTTCCTTATATTCCTAGAACTGGAATGGCTCATCTCACATAAGAATAAGGGCTCAATCAATGACCATAAATCAATCTCTCAACCTCAGTCTCCTCATCCAGAACTTGGCTCTTCAGGTCTCTGCCGTTTCTTCCTTCTGTGCCTCAGAAAGCTTTGAACTATCCTCTAGCATCAGGGGGAAGTATGTTTGTTGATTTTACTGGTTGTAAAAGGACTAAGATGAGAGATAATGATATCGGTGTCTGCTTATCAAAACTGTTGATGTAGCCGGGCTCGGTGGCTCAGCCTATAATCCCGTGCCTTTGGGAGGCTGAGGTGAGTGGATTGCCTGAGACCGCGGGTTCGAGACCCGCCTGGGCAGCAAGACCTCATCTCTACAATAAATAAAAAAATCAGCTCGGCGTGGTAGCGCATGCCTGTAATTCCAGCTACTGGGAAGGCTGAGGCGGAAGGATCGCTGGGAGCGGCCACTGCACTCCAGTCTGGGCGACAGAGTGAGATGCCAACTCAAAAAAAACCCAAAAAACAAAAAACAAAAACAAAAACAAAACAAAACAAAACAAAACTGTTGATGTTTCGTTAAATAAATGGCCTTTGAGTCAGACATCTCAAATTTGAGTCCTCTGTGTGTGTGTGTGTGTGTGTGTGTGTGTGTGTGTGTGAGAGAGAGAGAGAGAGAGAGAGAGAGAGAGAGAGAGACCAGCCAATCAACTTTGAGTAACATTCTTTAATTCTTCAGAAGCTCAGTTCTTCCTCTGAAACATGGAGTTAATTGCTATAAAATGTAAAGCATTCTGTACATTTTCTGCCATAGAGCAAATATAAAATAACCTAATATTAATTTTAAAATATTTAGCATTGATTACAGAAAAAAGACACACAGAATTGCTTGTTTAGGCTTGTCTATCTGTACATAGTATTATAAAATTGAATATATAACAATAACAGTAATAATAATAGCAGCCAGTCCTTAATACACATCAGGTACTGTGCCAAGTGCCTTACATGTGTTATTTTATTTAATTCTCATAACTCCATGAGGTAATTCTTTATGATCTTCATTGTCCAAATGAGGAAACTGAGTAATGCAGAGGTTTAAAATTTGCCTAAGTAAGCCAGTAAATAATGGAGCCAGGATTCGCTCAAATTAGCTGGGAAATGGTGGAGCCAGAAAACTAATTATAAAGATCATGGCCATCAGAAACCATGAACAGGAATGGCATACCCCTAACTTGTACTTTCCCTTTGTACTTTCTGAATACAGGTGAGAATTAGCTAAAACTCTATGTTTCCTATGCGTATTTTCACTTATTAAAAGAGTTCTAAGTTCTAAGGGTTTGGCAGTAGCCAGAAACTGCCAGGGAAGTGGGGAGAGGCATAATATAAATAAGCGTACCTGATCTCAAACCAGGCAAAGTGGGGACCAGAGGGAGGCCCAAACTTTACCTATACAATGACCACTTGTATACCTAATCCTGAATTTTACTCCATATCTTTAAAATAAAATTTTTAAAAAATAACAGCAAAAAAGAAAATAAATCTGAGGATGAAAAAAAAAGAGTTCTAACCTTCTTTCCTCCAGGTTAATTCTTTATTCTCCCACCCACCGCCTTATCTCTACCTTACATTTTAAGCATGCTCTTTGGACATTTTTCATGTACTGCATATTCCTCTTAAGTTGTGAATCTTCAGCCGGGCTCGGTGGCTCAGCCTGTAATCTCGCGCCTTTGGGAGGCTGAGGTGAATGGATTGCCTGAGCCCACGGGTTCGAGACCCGCCTGGGCAGCAAGACCTCATCTCTACAATAAATAAAAAAATCAGCCGGGCGTGGTAGCGTTTGCCTGTAATTCCAGCTACTCGGAAGGCTGAGGTGGAAGGATCCCCGGAGCCCAGCAAGTTGAGGCTGCGGTGGCCGGGAGTGGCCACTGCACTCCAGTCTGGGCGACAGAGTGAGACTCCAACTCAAAAAAAAATTTTTTAAAGTTTTGAATCTTCAAACTGGACACAGTATTCTTATAAGGGACGTATCCAAGCTGCGTTTAGTTTGATTTATGTATGTCAAATAACAAGTTGTGTAGGCCATGGAATACTAAGCAGCCGTAAAAAAGAATGAAATCATATCCTTTGCAGCAACACAGATGGAGCTGGAGATCATCACTGTAAGTTAATAGACTCAAAAAGAGAAAAACACACACTGCATATTCTCACTCACATGTGGGAGCTAAATTGTCACAAAGCTGGAAATGATAGACACTGGGGACACCAATAAGGGAGGAGATAGGCAGGGCGGTCTGGGTTCAGAATTTACCTATGGGGTACAATGTTCACTATGTGGGGAATGGACCACCTGAGACCACATTCCCTTCACTACGCAATATGTCCATGCAACAAACATGCATGTGTACTCCCTGAATCTAAAATAAAATTTAAGAAAGAAGTTGTTCACCCTTTATCATTTGCCTGATGTTTTTAGAGTGGTGGTAAATCTTGTACATCAAATTCTTGTTATCTATAAAGTGAAAAAGGCCAATTCTGATAAATTGGGCTCCAAGTTATGAGAAGTTGCTCTTACTACATTCCCTTTTACTGTTCAGAATAGTTCCTTTTGCCCAGGTGGGTTTTAATCAATGGAACGTCAGTGTATTAGAGCCAGATGATACTTGGAGAATTTCCTAATTGCAGCAACTAGTATCTTTCCAAATGGAGATTGATCAGATAAAGCAGAGGACCAAGAAAGGATCTATTTGGCTCAAGCCTATGACACAACCTGGATGATTAAGATAACAAAAAAATATATGTTTAAACTACTTGAGAGCCCGATTGGAGGAAATATATATATATATTTTTTTACTTTGAGCTGGATTAGCTGGAACTACAGATGCACACCACTATGCCTGGCTAGAGGAAATACCTAATCAACTTCGATTTGATTTCATAAACGTTTTATTCAAAAATCCTGAATTTAAAAAACCCACAAGATCCTTTATTGATAGTAAGTGCTTATATCACAGCAACTGGCAAGGCAATCTGTTATACATTCAGTGTGTCATGAAATCTACACTCCTCTCTTTGACTTACTTGTTAGCACCTCCACCAACAAAGATATTCATACAAGTGCCTGGTCTACTTAGTTAAGAAATGGAGAAAGCTATAGGATAGAAGCGGCAAGTAACATGTCTGTGATATGAGATATTGTGTTTCATTCATGTTTTAATCCCTAGAACATACTACAATGTCTGACACTAGATAGACATTCATTAAAGTAAATAAATGAATGGGTGAATAAATGAATGAGAGATTTATGGAACTAGAATTCTTGCCACCTGACCCATCAAGGTCACCATTCCTAATACTACTCTGAATTGCACCTGTGACATTAATGCACTTATTGAAGTCTTATTTGAAGTTTGCTTAAAGATTTGTTGGGAGACAAGGTGAATGTGCACACTTAAATCAAGTTTTAGAATCTATCTCATGACGTCTTTGTTAATGCATCCCTTGAGACTACCAACTGAGAATTGAGTGTATTTTCCAAAATACATATTGTTTATAACTAAAGCCCATTTTGATGTACATTTTTAACTTAGTGGAGAAATTGTTTCAGTGATGAAGAGATTGCCTGTTGGAGTCAGCATCTTGCTATAAAGAAGAGCTTCCAAAGCAGAATCATGGAATTCTCAGATGATTGACCAGATCCAAAGGCTACAGACTTCTAAGGGAGAAACCAGATGGATTTATTATTACCGATTTCCAGCAAGATAAAGCATTTGTTTTCACAGATTGCTTCAGTGTCCTGGCTTGGCATTTGCTGTCGTTTTAAAAGGCAAATTAAAAACATTAGAAATGAGAGGTCCAGATAAAACATAGTTCCAAACCACCCTGGAGAGATGGAGTAATTGATAATGGTGACCCCAAGCCCTCTTCTGCAGCCCAGTACAGATCAGAGCCCCAAGGATAATTTGGATGGTGTCTCTATTTGAAAAGATTTACTCCGTAGTCAACCAGATTCTTTCTCTTACAGGAGTTCAAATTATTAGTCTGTTGCAGAACATCAAACAAGGCATGAACACAATGGGCCCTTAATTTGGTAAGAACAAGAGTCAAAAGAAAGTTAACTACTTGTGAGAAAAAAACCTTTTCTGTTACTTTTGTTGAGGGAGGTGGTCAGCTTTTACAGTTCTATTGTTAAAGGAAATAAAACTTCTTTCAATATGTAGCCTCTTTTGTGTGGCAACCACAGGACACTCTAGAAATACACTGTACTTTGGAAATACAATGTACTGATTTTCATACATGACCGTCTGAATAAAGCAAAACTTTGTTACATATCTTTTGACTAACCTGATCCTAATTAAATAGTTTTAAGTAGGTGCATTTGAGCCTCCAAATTCCATCAAAGCAACTCTTGAGATCGTTCACCCCAAGATGAGTGAGTATGGCTTTATACCCCTAGTCAGAGAGCCACCAAATACCTGTTGAGTAATGATTTACGTACCAGGAATTCTACTAAAGGCTGGATGGAATACAGCAGTAAATAGGAAAGAAAGTGTCCCTGCTTTCAGAGCCCTTACTAAATTGTTAAGGGAGGCACATGACAAACATAGACAAACTGATATTTAATTTCAAGAACTGATAAGTGTTATGAAGAGCAAAAAGTAGAGGGATTGATGGGATACTTTAGAGACAGTGCTGGGAAGTGACCTTTCTGAGGAGGTGGTAGTTGATTTGCTTTCTTTTTGATGGTAGGGAACTCAGACAAAGACAGTAATTTCAATGGTCAGTGATGGTAAACCTAGATACCCTGAACAATCAAGGAAAACCCAAATTGTGAGCTTTAATGACGCTGAAGCTTTCCCAAAGGCTTGCTTCAGTGTCCTTATGAGAAAAGCAAAGTCTGACTTCTCTTAAGAGATCAGGAATAGGCTTTAAACTACCACTTGCATTGGATTAATCCAGTAGTTCACACCTCTAGGAGGCCACGTGTCTCAATTCAACCCACAGATTCATAATCACCCTGAAAAGACAGTACTCCTATGATTAAAAAAAATCTTTTAAAAAACATTTCACTTACACTTGAAATATAGTTTCCAGAACTAAATTTAGTTTTGGCACATATGCCATTGGCTAACTTCCTGCATTATATTTGCCTTTAAGGGCATGTTCACTTTCTAGTTCTCATGCATTCAGAGGCTGCCACCAGTTGAGTTCACAGCCCTTCAGGGGCAGTGTTTAAATGACCTCCCATGTTTTCATTAATTCTTAAAAAACCTTACACAAACATTTCTGTTCATATTAGGTTTTGCAAACCTTTGCCCTTGTGCTTTTTTTTTCTTTCACAAAAACCTAAATTTGGTGCTTAGACGAATTTGACCTTATAATATATCTTCTTTTGAATAAATACAAGACTTGACAAGATCCAGAAACTGGTGCTGAAATGGAAGTTAGGATCTTCTCCAGTTCTGTGAGGACAGGTCAATAGAGCTACAATTATCCCAATAATTCAAGAGGGAAATAAAACACTCTATTTGTGGGAGGAAAATAAGCAAACAGTCAAGGAGAATATCTATTTTGAGAGGAACTGATGACAGAGATCTTGGTGAGTGTTACCCAAATTCTTCATCTGTCTAGATTTTTTGTGTTATGTTCTGAAGTCTATTTCTCATTGGGCCATGAAGACCCACCCCAAGGTAACAATTTCTTAGTCGTAAACTTCCAAGAGAACTCAAATGATCAGCAATAAATAGACTAATTAAAACATAACTCCAAGATTTGAGGAACTACTCATGACCCCAACTAATCATTTGTTGTTGTTGTTGTTAAATCTCTAAATAATTGCTGCTCCTTCATCTTGCTAGTCTGATGGTGAGAATGGTAATAAAAGTCCGCTAAAATATGTCTGGCATCTTTGTTCACTCAGTTGTCTACAGTGAGCAAACTCTATGTAAATATCAAATGCCCTAGAAGTAGAATCAGTTCACTCTAGCTTTAAAAGAAGATAAATGTGTGTCTTACGATGCAATGCTTAAACATATCACTTTCATTACTTGTTAGGTTTTGAAAGATAATTTGTAGAACACAATTTCTAAACATTTTTTAAGAAACCTCATTATTTTCACAGAAACCACAAAGTGAATTGAACAGGAGAGCTGGGTAGTTACATGACTAATTCTCATGGAAAAATAGCAGCTTTTCAAAGAATTTCCTAAGTACTGCAGCACTGTAGAGATGATAAAAGAATGCTTTTTAAAAGTGGAGCCGAAATGAACAAGATTAATTAATTAAGATACTGGCCCTTGGAACAGATAAAGTTTATGCATATCAGTGGGTTTGTTTTAGGGCCTGGTTCTTCAGTCCAATCATCTATGAGACTCAAAGATAAATTCATAGTTCCCAAGAAGATAACTGTTTAAAATAAAAACTAAAAGCTGAGAGGACTGGAGGGAGAGACTCCACCAACCCAGATTGTTTCCCCTCTACCCAATTGGGCTTTAAGGAACAGAAACAAGGGAAGGGTGGGAAATAAAAAGGGAGGGGGGTTAGAATTTAAAGACTGACAGATTGCAAAGGGGCTTGTCTCCTCTCAGGAGAGGGAGGGAGAGAGGAATGCAATGGGAGATGACGAATGAAAAAACTCTCTCAGGTCCCCTGTTGCAAGCATCGCTGATGTCGAATACTCCAACACCACATTACATTTGCATTATTTTCCTTCTGCAAGGGCCACCATCCTGAAAATAACACAAATAGCAAATTCACAAGGCAATAGATTAGGCCTGGAATCAGAGCTGGGCTTGAATTCGGGCTCTGTTTCTCACCAGCTCTTTGCCTCTGTTTTTTCTGCTGTAAAATGGGACAATCTCAGTCTTTGCTCCTAGATTACCATGAGAATTCAATGTGCTAATACCTGTAAAATGCTGTGAACTGTGCCTGACACACGGTGAACATTGTCTGAGAGTTTGCTAAATTAAAAAGGACAATGACAACCAATATTCTTTATTTCATATTTTGGTAGGTCTAGCACCTGATAGAAAACAGGAAGCATTTCTGAGGGCTCATAATTCATATTTCACTTCTTTCCAACTGTTTCTGTTTATAAAGAGCAATGGGTTATAATCTTCCATTTACTTTTATAATTTTTACAATATTTTAAATTTTATAGAAAATTTAATACTATAATACTTTTTACCCCCAATTTTTTTTTTCTGAAGTGAATTTGGTTTTTAGAAAGGTAATTAATTCCATGATGGCCACCCAGTATTTGTTCTCCAGAGTAGCATGTTTACAACAGTGTCTTGTAGGTATTGTGGATTTTTTTTCTCCACTGCCAACTACCCTGTCTTTTTTCATATTGGGGCTTTCAAGGAATCCATTTGTGATTTTATGGAAACTTCTCTAATGAATGGTGCTGCTTGTGAAGTTGCATACATTTATTCTGTGGAAAATATAAGTAACACTTGGCAAGAAAAAGAACAGGAAATTTTTCAGAAGTAAGTCAAAATATTTATATATTTGTCCACAAAAGATATGCACCAATGATTTTAGGATATATAGGAAAATGAGCTTTGTCCTCAATGCTAAAACCTACACTCCTTTTCAACAACAACATGAACGCCATAAGCCTTTCCCTTTGTCACTAGGTCACCACAAGAATGTCAGCTAGGGGAATTGTGCCTCCTCAGCACTATCTTTAGCTTCTAGTATGGTGGTCCTTGTGGGAGCCAGACTTCTTTCTCTTGTTAACACAGAACTGTTTTTGCAGAATGTGAAATAGTTATTTTACTATTCTTCACATTTTGGAAAAGATAGTTTCAAGCTAATACTACTCTTTGAGTTGATTCTGTTTCTTATCCTACTTTGCTTCTGTCTAGCTGCAACTTCAGCTTGAATATTCTGTAAATGATTCACATTAGGTGAATTCTATTATTTTAATGTTAATTTTTCTCCAAAGAAATTACTTTGAAGGGAATCATACTAAATTTCCTCAAAAGTACAGAACAAAATAATTTTTATCACTACAGTAATTTCTTACAGATTTAATTCTGGAATGCTAGATTATTTAAAGGAAAAAATCATAATATGTTTATCTTTTAAATACATTTGTCCATCAGCATCCATGGGGGATTGGTTTCTGGACTCCTGGTGGATATGAAAATCTGTGGATGCTCAAGTCTCTAACATAAAATGGTGTACTATTTGCATATAACCTATACCTATCCTCCTGTATACTTTAAATCATCTCCAGATTACTTATAACTCATACAATGTAAGTGCTGGGGAAATGGCTGTTACTGTATTGTTTGGGAAATGGTGACAAGAAAGAAGTTTGTCTGTACATGTTCACTACAGACAAAACCATTCTTTTTAAATATATACTTTTGATTTACAGTTGGTTAAATCCACAGATGTAGAACCCATGGATATGGAGGGTCAACTGTAATAATCTCTAATATGTTCCAGTTGTTTTTTTAACATGCACACGTGTATGCATATACACATGCATGTCATAAACGTGCCCATCTAGCTTTCTTCTGTTTATGATTTTTTTATAATGGTTTTTAAGTGGAAGTAATTTCTCTTCAGTGAATGATGTCAGGGGATTTGAACACAGGCACTCTAAAAATTCATCCTTGACTCTCAACAAGAAAGATAAGTATCAGATAATCACATTCAAAGGCCATAAGACATAAAAGCAGGTTTCGATGCTTTAGCATATTACCTTACAGAAAATATAAAGTCAACTTGAAAAGCGGGTATAAACACTGCCGAAGAAAGCAAGCTAGGGTGCATTCACTAACCAGACAAATGCCTTCCTTCCTGTGGAAGGCATATTTTCCTGCGGAGAGCTGGCATAAACTTACAGTTGAAAGCACACTTTCCCCCAGGCAGTTATATTCCTATCTCATGCCTGTGGCCAAGAGTCTGGTGCACGAAACTTAAGAAACAAGTCACACAGGCCCTTGATACAAAGCGTCCTGGGAATGCTCTTTTAAGGACACAACGAACTGCCTTTCTTCCAGATCAGCACTAACATATTTGGTACAGAACTCACCATTCTTTTAAACTTTTTACTTGTAGAATTCATTCACATATTCCATTCTGCATGTTCAGGGTGCAGGTGGATTGATTTGAACTTTCCACTTTGGACATGTGGGCCTTTCTAACACCCATCAGTGCATATAGCAACAGTCACATTTTAGGGAATATAACTACTAATAAGAATCACAGAGCTTAAATACAAATGTTTTTCAACAACTGGCTAGAAAATGACAAGCAAATACTTTTTCTCTACAACTATTCTTTAGTTAATTCTAGAAAATAAAAGTATTATACCTATCTCACTTCTGGCACCATGAGAAAAGATAGAAACTCCATAATAAACATTTCTCTGAGAGAAATCTCAAGTCCACAAGTGGGGAGGAAGCATCAGCCCAAAGAACTGGAATGGAGTAAGGACTCAGCCTAGGGAAAGGTACTTGATTCACACAAAATGGAATGGAGTGGGCACATCTGTTCACTCTAGAGTTGACAAGGCCCTGGTCAACACAGGGAGACCTGTCCATGAAGTAAAGTGTATAATTCAAACCATTCTGAAGTCTAAACAAAACACAGTAATTCCCTTTTTTTGTGCAATATTCCAAATGATTGGAGATCTTGGGGTGTTAATTAGGCATATTCCTCCATCTAAGTGAAATAAAGCCTAAAAGAGGGAGTGAGAAGGAAAACACCAAGAAAACCCATTTGACATTAGTGTACAATATTGTGGGCCCCCACAAAAGCCTGAAAACTGTTTGCAAGACTTTCCATGTCAGTCGGTACGTCAACCAGCCAAACAAACAGGTTAGTTTAGAGCAACAGACTTGCAGAGTCCGAAGTTATTTGGGACCTGGTATAACCCATCTCCCACAGTCACTGAAAAAACTGGGGCCATGCAATATATTATTCAGTTAAAGATGCCACAAGCTGATTCAGAGTCTTTGCATGTTTCGTTCTGGTCTAAACGGTTTGGCTATCTTGTAACTGGAATGCACAAGTCTTCTGACCTGCTGGGTCCCTGAATATCCACATAAAGTAACTCGAGTCTAGGATTTCTTTCACTTCACCACCCCCTGGCCTGCTCCAGTGTTTTTAAGGATTCTGACTGTGTCTGCATCTCAGGATATCTGTTGCTCCTCACCTGAACGCCCTATCACTGCCCATCCTCAGTTCTCCAGACTTCTTACCAACTATGTCCTCAAACCACTGCCCCAGGTTGGATACACATAGTCTTCAGTCTTTCATTGTCAAGGGGCGATGAAAAGAAGTGCCATGCTGTGCAACAAGGTCTACTAAAAATTGAAAATAACATGGAAAAGAATTGACATACAGTCTCAGAAATCACTTACAATTTGGCATCAACATCCTTCTGGGTTTCTTCAACCCAGAATCTCTTATCAGCTTTCCTCAACCCAGAATCTCTTATCAGCTCTCTTTTTTTTAGGCTTCAGCCCCTCAGTGCATTGCCTCTCTCTCCTTCAGTTCTAAGGCTTCAACTTCATTTTTCCAGGGCACAAAGCAGCTAGCTCCGTCTTCCTCACCCTCCTGATCTCCAACTAGGTCCAGGGACTTGGCCTTTGTACAGCCTAAAAGCCCACTAAGAGTTGTTCTAAACCAAAGAGAAGTTACTTTACTAAATTCTATCTCCTAGCATACATACCTGCCTGCAGTTTTTAAACACAGCACCATTTTTTCTTTTCAGGGCCATGTTCAGCAAAATAAAAATAGGTTATCAAACTCATCAAGTCACAGGCCTTCTGCTCAACTTTCAGAGCCATTGGTGGTTTAGAAATGTATGTTCCTGAGGCCTGAGTACCTCTCCAGCCCCTCCCCTGTTCTATATCACCACTGCTATTACCATAGCCAGGCCCTCCTACCTTACCCTTAACTCTGACAACAGCTTCCTAAACTTGTCTGCCTGACACCTATCTCTCTTCCAATAGTCATTCAACTAGCCACCAAAGTTTTGTTTCAAAAATTCAAACTTTATCATGATATTATCTCTGTTAAGCATCACAGTGAACATCATCAGTTCTTAGAAGCATGTGTGGTCTCAACCAGTCACAACCTAGCCTCAACTTTGCATTTCATCCTCACACCCTTCCTAATGACACCTTCTCTTTTCACACTTTGGTATATTATTATTATTATTACTATTATTATTATTTTAAGAAACAAAATCTCACTATTTGTCCAGGCTGGTCTCAAACTTCTGGGCTTGAGCAATCAGCCTCCTGAGTAACTGAGACTACAGGCCAATGCCACCAGCTACCTTGGTATCGTATAGAGGCCTTTTCCTCTTTGGGGGATGTGACATACAACCTCCTTAAAAAATGTCTAACACTCCCTGCTTCAGGAATAAGGATCCAGCTTAAACATCACTTCTATGAAGTCTTCCTTCTTTGTTCTCAGAATCTTCAGTGTGTGCCTTAAGTTTTGCAGTTTCCACATGATGTCATTAGTGTGGATATGTCTCCCCTAGTAGACTACAAAGTAAAAAAGAAACATCAGCTTTAATTCATCTAAGTGTCCTAGTACTTAGCACTAAACTTTGCTCTGAATATGGGTTTGATAAATATTTAATTAATTAAATTCTATAAACTTAGGGTTGGTGAACCACATGAAAAAATAAAGCATGATATTTAAGATACTGTGTTAAGCATTTTAAACTTATTTCTATTTAAATTGCTTTAAAATAAGAGAGGAGAGAAGACCCTCATTTATCTCAGTCAAAACTAATGACAAGGCTGGGCGTGGTGGCTCACGCCTATAAATCCCAGCATTTTGGGAGACTGAAATAGGATGATTGCTTGAGTCCAGAAGTTTGAGACCAGCCTAGACAGCACAGTGAGACCTCATCTCTACGAACAAATAAGAATAACAAATTAACCGGGTGTGGTAGTATGTGCCTGTACTCCCAGCTACTAAGGAAGCTGAGACAGAAGGATCACCTAAGCCCAGGAGGTCGAGGTTGTGGTGAGCCATGATAATGCCACTGTATTCCACCCTGGGTGATATCGTGAGACCCCGACTCAAAAAACAAACTAATGACTAAAATGTCTATTGAATAATATTGAGAAAATTGGCTCAATTTATGAAAAAAAGTTTGAATCACTAACTCAAATCATTGTGCAAAACTGACCTCAAAATAAATTAAAAACCCCAAAATGAAAGTAGTCCATCACTGGAGGAGCAAATTAGTAAAATATATTTTAAGTGTCGTGGTAAACGAAGCAGCACTCAGAAGCAATGAATTAAAAGTATAGAGAGACCTTTAACATCTAGGGTTAAGAAAAATAGGAGGAAACAGAATGAGATCTAGACTAGAAATGTATTTATGCAAATTAAAATTATAAATGGAAAACAACAATGAATATTTTTCCAGGATACATTCTTATCCAAAATCATGTATTAACTTTTTCAGGGTATATGGCTGAAGTGGGGTCCCAAATGAAAAAGAAATTCAAAAAAATAAAATGAGAGACATTGTCTAGACTGATAATAATGGTGAACTATGAATGATGATGTTTTAAGGGCACATTCATATTTAAAGACATATATTCAACCTGTTAGGGTGGTGTAGCATAGGTAAATAAAAAGGAAAAAATTTTATTTATTTATTTGTATTTTAATGATATGGGGTACAATCCAGGGTTAGGTATACAAATAGTCATTGTACAGGTAAAGTTTAAGCCTCACTTTGGTCCCTACTTCACCCAGTTTGAGATCAGGTAGTGCCCCACACCCACTACTGCCAATCCCTGTATTATAGTATTATGATAATTGTTCAGGGTCTGCTTATGAGTGAGAACATGTGGTACCCAGTTCTTTCTTTCTGTGGTAGATCACTGAGTATTATAGACTCTAAGCCCATCCAAATCGCTGCAAAATTCATAATTTTGTCCTTCATGGCTACATAATATTCTATCGTGTATATATACCACATTTTTTAATCCATTCCACTTTCAATGGGCAGCACAGTTGGTTCCATGCTTTTGCTATTGTGAATAATGCTGCAATAAACATGCATGTACAGGTATCTTTTTCATAGAGTGATCTGAGTTCCTCTGGGTAGCCAACAGATACATAAAAAACTTTTTTTAATGGATATTGTAGGTGATGGTATATGATGCACTGAGGAGTAGAGGCAACTCAGTTGTGGATTTTAGGTCTAAATAGTTTAATTAAAGGGCTAATCAAATGCAGGAGAACATTCTATATTCGGTCTTATAGAGCAAGGGTGTCTCTAGGGCAAGAGAGCATCTGTCTTCATGTGTGATGTCTCTTTCTGACATCTGAAGATCTGGTGGTGGATCCCTGGGGAAGGCAATGATGTAGAACAGGCCAAGGGACAGACAGAAATTCTAATGCCTGCTCTGCTTGAGACTAGCTGTGGGATCCCAACAGGCCACTCCACTCCCCTGGACCTGGCTTCCTTATCAGAGTGTCACAGATAATACTGACACATCACCGGGGAGTGTTGTGAGGGGAGCAAGCAGAAGGACCTGCACCTTAGAAAAGACACTTTCCCTTCCAATGTTAAATACATTAAGCAAACAGGGGGACTGTGGCTTCCAGGTGGGCAATGGTGCCTGCTACCCATTGACAGAAGCCTGCAGCCACTGAGTAGGAATCGAGAGGGAGGGAGAGTTCTAAGGAAGAGAGATTGCCCACCATTGAATCCACCTAAACTATTGTCTGTCAGCTTTTGTCATTGGATCTGTTGCAACTCACTTAACTGTGTGTGTTTAGGAGCTCTTCCAGATTCTGGGGATGTATGGTCCATATAACCTAGACCTTCTGAGTCACTGGACAGTTCTGGAATCCCATTTCAGCTCCAGAGAAAGGGGTCAGATGGAGGTCACATGATAACAGCCTGAGACCTACATTTTAAGGGCCTGAAGGAAAGGTGGTCCCCATGCAGGAGAGTTGCCCTAGAAATATCCTTCCTGCTTTGATTAATGAGAAACTGTTAACTGCTTTTGTGGGACCAAATGGAAGTTTCACCTGTTTCAATCATCTGCCAATATAAACAAGAAAAATCCTCATTATTTTACAAAAAAGCACATCTGGATTTATTAAATATTATTTCTATTTTAACACAATTTATAGTTTGTATGCCCTACAGTTTAGACTGAAGGCAAATATTTATAAAATCTGAGAAATTAATTTTTAAAAGAACGTCAAATTTACTTGTTTCCAGACAAAGAGAACTGTAACTTTTTATCAACCATTAATAGTTAGACCTACTGTGTTAAAACATGAACTCTTCCAAAAGTATTTACTTACACTGAAGTCTTTTCATGAGCTGTTACTGATAATGTCTTATTCATTAGCTTTTTTCCTGGGAACTTGGCACTATTTGCAAGCCAACTCTTCCATAGCCATATAGTGGTTATAGGTTTGGAGCAGGTGAGTGACCAATGGGAAAATCTTGAAGGACAAAAGAACATTGACTGTCGAAATTTCTCATGAGACTTGATCAATATGGGTTGGGCCTAGAACCTAAGCTTCAGAGTTGATCTTAGAAATCTGAGTTGGTCTTGTTGTTTTATGATACCAATTAGACTGTCTATGAGGAACAACAACAACAAAAAAGATATATCTTTCTTGATGCAAAAAGTCCTGACTTTGGGCTAAATATTTAAAAAGTAGTGCTCCCTGTACTGGCAGATGTAGGGACAAGTTGTAAACGGCTTGTTGATATTTTGTTGTTGTTGTGTGTTTGTGCTGTGATGCAGTTCAACATCATTCCTGTGAAGAAAAAAGCAAGCGAGGAGGAGGGGGCTAGTTAGAAAAAGAAAAGTAGCTTTATCTTTGACCTATTGAGTGGCTTTTTGAAACCTGAGTCATTAGTTTGAGGTTGTCCCGTGGGAAAGGGCCAGGAAGTGATAAACACAATAACCGATGAAATCCCAAATGGAAAAGCACTGTTCTTTGAGTTATTGGCTACATAAAGAGGAAGATGGAAAACAAATGTTTATCCTACCAATGTGCATGCAGTACTTGGACAAATCAGTTTCTAGTCTGAATGTACAGTTATGTGGTGCACAGAACTCGTGATGCCATAAACTTAAAGTGATTAATAAACCAGCTACTTTTCACTCAATTGACACAATCATGTTGCAACAGCAGAGAACATTTTTGTACTATAAAGCATCAGGAAAGGAAGAGTGGTGATAGAAATCGAACTTGATAAATTGAATGGCTCTAGGACTGTTGATGTCATTCTTTGCTTTCTGTCAGCATAAGGATACCTGAACCTCCAGTTCTCATCCTGGAAAATTCAACCCATTAACAAGATGTTACCTTAGTCTGGGAAGACAAGAGCAGAAAAAATTCAAAATAAAGAATAGAGGAATTAATCATCTTATATTGGACCATAGTGAATATTTTATGATTATTAGAAGTGTGGACAATTTCTTTAAATATCACTCAGTTACTAAACTTTAAATAATAAAAAGAATAATAATGTATATCTCATTCTATTGTTATCTTTGTTTGATGGATCATCAAGAAATATGCTCCTTATCTCACACCAAAAACAAAGTCAACTCAAAATGGATTAAAGACTTAAAAATAACACATGAAACTGTAAAATGATCAGAAGAAAACAGAGTGAATGCTCCATGATATTGGTCAGAGAAAACATTTTTTGGCTATGACCCTGAAAGCACAAACAAAAAAGCAAAAATAAACAAGTGGGATTGCATCAAACTAAAAAACAAAACAAAACACACACAAAAATAAACACTTCTGCATAGCAAAGGAAACAATTAATAGAGTGAAGAGGCAACCAACGGACTGGGAGAAAATATTGATTAATAATATACAAAATATATAGAAACTCAACTCAGTAGCAAGAAAACAAATAATCCAATCCCAAAACAGGCAAAGTACCTAAATAGATATGTCTCAAAAGACATACAAATGGCCAACAGATATATGAAAAATGCTCATCATCACTGATCATCAAGGAAATGCAAATGAAAACACACCTGTTGGGATGGCTATTATCAAAAACGCAAAAAATAAAAAGCATTAGCGAGGATGTGGAGAGAAGGAAAACCTAGCACCTATTCTTATGCTGGTAAGAATGTAAATTAGTACATTATACAAAACAGTATGGATGTTTCTCTGAAAACTAGAAATAAAAGACCATATGATCCAGTAATCTCACTGCTGGATATATATTCAAAGGAACTGAAATCAGTATGTCAAAGAGATACCTGCACTGCCATGTTCATTGCAGCATTATTCACATTAGCTAAGATATTGAAGCAACCTAGGTGTCCATCACCAAATTAATGGATAAATAAAATATTGTATGTATACAAAATGGACTACTATACAGCCTTTAAAAAGAAGAAAATTGGCTGGGCTTGGTGGCTCAACTTGTAATCCCAGCACTTCGGGAGGCTGAGGCAAGTGGGTGACCTGAGCCCACAGGTATGAGACCAGCCCAGGCAACGTGGTAAGACCTCATCTCTATAATAAATCAAAAAATTAGCCAGGCATGGTGGTGCATGCCTGTGGTTCCAGCTGCTTGGAAAGCTGAGGCGGAAGGATCACCTGAGCCCAGGAGGTTGAGGCCGTGAGCATGCCACTGCACTCCAGCCTTCTGCTATGTGAAATAAGTCTGGCACAGAAAAATAAATACCGCATGATCTCACTTATATGTGGTATCTAAAAATATTGAACTCATAGAAGTAGAGAGTAGAATGGTGATTATCAGAGGCTGGGGTCAGGGGGAGACGTTGGTCAAAGGGTACAAAATTTCAGCTAGACATGAGAAATAAGCTTCAGTGATCTATTGAACAGAATGGTGACGATAATAAATAATAATGCATTGTATATAACAAAATTGCTAAGAAGTAAATTTTAAATGTTTTCATCACAACAAAAGTTTAAGTATGTGGGGTACTAGATCTGTTAATTAACCTAATTTAATCATTCCACATTGTAAACACATATCAAAACATCACATTGTACCACATAAGTACATTCAATTATTATGGCAATGAAAAATAACATTTAAAATGTTTTACTTTTTTTTTTGAGTTGGAGTCTCACTCTGTCGCCCAGACTGGAGTGCAGTGGCCGCTCCCGGCCACCCGCAGCCTCGACCGGGCTCCAGTGATCTTTCTGCCTCACCCTTCCAAGTAGCCGGAACTACAGGCATGCACTACCACGCCCGGCTGATTTTTTGATTTATTGTAGAGGTGAGGTCTCACTGCCCAGGCGGGTCTCGAACCCGTGGGCTCAGGCAGTCCACTCACCTCAGCCTCCCAAAGGCGCGGGATTACAGGCTGAGCCACCGAGCCTGGCATGTTTTATTTTTTAAAGAGATGAAGTCACGCTATCTTGCCCGGGCTTGTCTCAAACTCCTAGGTTCAAGCGATCCTCCCGCCTCAGCCTCCTGAGTAGCTAGAATTACAGGCACGCCCAACTCCAAAATTTTTAAAACACTTCAAAAAAAAAATGGTCTTCAAAATAAGAACCATATGTTTTCTTTAACACACAAGAAACATTATATGCAAAATATTAAACATTTATAAAATAGCTACCATTTATTGAACACCTATGAAGTATTAAGTCAATGGGTGTATTCGTCTGTTTCCTCAATTCAAGAAACATTAAATGAGCAATTATTATGAGCAAAGCAATTTGATTTTCTTTTCAAAAACCTGCTATTAGGGTGAGGTTTCAAGCACAAAAACCTATGGAGGTGGTACCCTTCCTAGCCTTATGCTGTTATTGCTTAAAATATGTGGAAGCCATTTATACAAAGGCCTCCAGTACCATTTGAGAACCAAAAAACACTTGTCTTTTTACTTTAAAGCTACATATTATTTTGGTGTAAAATACATGTTTTTCGGCTCTACTCATCTTCCTTATCAGTGTTGATTCAAGTAGCTTTTATCCAAGTCCAAAAATTAAATACATTCTCAAAGAACAGCACAATTTCACCAAGGAGGTTTTCAAATGCTTTTGGAAAAGGCAGCATCACGGATATGGAAATATTTATCTATCTTTTACAGGGATAAATTCTGGTGAGATTACATTTTAAAAAATCAATCACAGTGCTTTACAGGATAGGATCTTTATTCCCTACCTGCCCTCGTTATTCTCATCTAGGGTCCTTATTTTTTCATTTCACTGAGAAAATCTGAAGGTTTTACTCTTATTATCTTCAGCACTATACCTACTCTTCACACTCTCCCTTCCAGCCTCTCTTGCAGAAGAGCTATCCACACTTCAGTCCAGTGGTTCTCATGATCTTTTAAACCTCTGTGGCATCTGTAGCTACTTGTTTTTAATATTGCTAACAGTGTTGGTTTCCTGTTTTGTTTTGTTTTTGTCCTCTATTTTATGAGTTTGTCACTTGCTTATCACTACTGTTCACTTTTAAAATAAATAATAACGGCTTTTATTTTAATCTGCTCTCCTATCTTTTCACTTATGTCCTTATCTTTTTTTATTCTCATCCTTCTACAGTCTTTGAGCTTACTTTGTGTTTCTTTTCGTACTTAATGATACAAAATAGTTTACATATTCATGTGGTATGTATGAATGTTTGTTATATGCATAGAATGTGTAAAGACCAAATCACGCTATTTTGGGGCAACCATCACCTTAAGTATCTATTATTTCAACATGTTGGTAGAATTTCAAGTTCTTTCTTTTAGCTACTTTTAAATATAAAATGTATATTTCATGTTTTGTACATTCAAAATATACCATAAGCCGGGCTCGGTGGCTCAGCCTGTAATCCCGCGCCTTTGGGAGGCTGAGGTGAGTGGATTGCCTGAGCCCGCGGGTTCGAGATCCGCCTGGGCAGCGAGACCTCATCTCTACAATAAATCAAAAAATCAGCCGGGCGTGGTAGCGCATGCCTGTAATTCCAGCTACTCGGAAGGCTGAGATGGAAGGATCACCGGAGCCCAGTAGGCGAGGCTGCGGTGGCCGGGAGCGGCCACTGCACTCCAGTCTGGGTGACAGAGTGAGAGTCCAACTCAAAAAAAAAATATATATATATATATACCATACATTGTTGCTAACTATACTCACCTTATTCTGCAATTAAATATTGCGGCTTATTTCTTCTGTTTAACCTTATGTTTGTACCCACTAACCAACGTATCTTTATTCCCTCTTCCCACCCACACACCCTTCTAGCCTCTGCTATCTATCCTTTTATTCTCTATCTCCATGAGATCAACTTCTTTCGCTCCCACATATGAATGAGAACATACAATAATATCTTTCTTTCTGTGCCTGGCTTATCTCACACAACATAATGACCTCCAATTTCATCCATATTGCTGCAAATGACATGATTTTACACTTATGTCAATAGTATTTCATTGTGTATATATGCCACATTTTCTTTATCTATTCATCCATTGATGGATGCTTAGGTTGATTCCATATCTTTGCTATTGTACATAGTGGTGTGATAAACATGAGAGTGAAAATATTCCTTTGATATATTGATCCAAATTTTCCTTTGGATCAATACCCAGTAGTGGAATTGCTAGATTGCATAGTAGTACTATTTTTAGTCTTTTGAGATATCTCCATTTTGTTTTTCATAGTGGTTGCACTAATTTTCATTCCCCCAACAGTATATAAGAGTTCCCTTTTCTCTGCATCCTCACCAGCATCTTTCTTTTTTCTTTTTAAAATGGTCATTCTAACTAGAATAAGATGATATTTCATTGTGGTTTTAATTTGCATTTCCCTAATGATTGGTGATGTTGAGCAATTATACACACACACACACACACACACACACACACACACACAGGAGGACCACCCCCCCACACACAAAAAAAACCCTGGAATTATCTTTTGGAAGGCAGTCCCCTTGTAGTACATTTGGAATTTGTATCTCAAGATTAAACAGTCAACTAAAGTTTTTATCTGGAATTTTTGAAAAGGTTGCATGATGATTTACAGAAGAAACATTCGGAGTTGGGGCAAACAGGTGACTGGTTCCTGCATCTTGACAATGCATCTGCCCACCCCATGGTGCTGACAGTTCAGCAGTTTTTGAACCAAAACAGCATTATCCCTGTGCCCCACTCCTCCTATTCACCCGATCTCACCCCGAGCAACATTTTTTTTGTTTCCCCAGATTAAAAAAAGTGCCAAAAGAGAAACATTTTGCTGATGTGGAAGAAGTAAAACAAAAAACAGCAAAAGCATTCAAAGGCATCAAATTTGACGAGTTCAAAAACTGTTTTTGAGCAGTGGAAAAAGCATCTCAACAGGTGTGTTACATCAAATGGACAGTACTTAGATGGTGACTGAAGTTGAAACATGCAAGAATACACAATTTTGATGAATAAATTCTGTCTTTTGGGGGGGTCTCCCTTCGTATACCTGTTGGCCATTTGTTTCTTCTTTTGAGAACTGCCTATTCCTGTCCTTTGCTCCATTTTTAATGGGATTATTTGTTTTTCCTGAGTTGTTTGAGTTTCTTGTGTATTCTGCATATTGGGCCCTTATTAAATGAATACTGGGGGTGCCAAAAAAAGTATACGAAGTTGAATTGAATTACAGTAGCAATGTGTAGTATGATGTTCACTCAAAAGATGGCATTAATCAAATGAATGCTAACATCACCATGCAACAGGCAGGACAGTCAAAGAAAATGCCTGAAGCACAGTTGCTGTTCAAGGAGCTCAAGACCATTTGGAAATGGTATTTGAAATTCAAGAATGTTTAATAAAAGAATCTCTCTCTCTCTCTCTCTCTCTCTCTCTCTCTCTCTCTCTCTCTCTCTCTCTCCCTCTCGCTCTCTCTCCCTCTCGCTCTCTCTCGCTCTCAGACAGCAAAAGACATCGGATAAAACTAAAAACTCTAAAGAAAGTATGGGCTTTAGTTAATAATAATGTATCAATATTGTTTACTAGTTGAAACAAATGTGCTATACTAATTTAAAATGTTAATACTAGGGGAAACCAGTTGCCAAGTATATGGAAACTCTCTATACTATATTTGCAATTTTTCTATAAACTTAAAACGGTTTGAAAATTTAAAATTTATTTTAAAAAATTCAAGAACATTGTGGATGTGCCATAACAATTGAATGTTAGTATGCAACAGAACCTCCAACACACCTAACAATTGCACGCATTCGTGGAAAGTTCGAGATGAACGGCACTGTGTGTGATGTGCACAAGGGAAGATTCAGGAGACTTCATAAAGCAACAAGTAATGCAGTAGTTTGCCATAATCAGAGGTGTCTGGACGCTGATGGTAACCACTTTGAGTGCCTCTTGTAATGACAGAAGTCAAATGTGACTTGCATATACCTTTTGTTATTGATATATATTGAGTATTAAAATTTTAATACAATCCTTTCTTAAAATGCCTATACATCTTTTTGGCATTCTCTGTAGTTTGTATATTTATTCTGTTTCTTTTCTGACTCCTTAGTCTGGAAGTTTAATTTGCTTTTAGTCTTTTAATATAAGAATTTGAGTCTATACATTTCCTATCAAATACAACTTTAGTTGCATGCCCTAAATTTGATTTGTAGTAGCTTTAAAAAACTTTTAGAGATGTGATCTTACTATGTTACCCAGGCTGACCTTGAACTCCTGGGCTCAAGGGAGTTTCTCACCAGTCCCTCCTAAGTGGCTAGGACTACAGTCATGTGCCACCACATCTAGCATTCTTTTAAATATTTCTAAAATATGAGCAATTTCTAATTTCCATATTATCTCTTATTTGAACTACATATACTTTTATTTTTTTTAATTTCCAAAAGTGTGGGGTATGTTTTTGTCTTCTATTGTTTTGTTCATTTTTGCTTTCTAATGTAAGTTGTGATTAGTGGGGATGAGCTGTATGATAATGGATTTCTTGACGTTTATTGAGATGATTTTACGTTCCACTATGTAGCTGAGTTTGGAAAAGTTCCAGGTGTGCTTGAAAAGCATATTAGGTATTGTCTGGTTGATTTGTGCAATGTTTTGTGTAATATATATATATATATATATAATATTTGTGTAATATATATGTATATATATCATAGCAATATGTTTCACCTTAAAGGCTGCTTTGTCTGATAGGAATATGGATTTGACTTCCTTTTAGTTAATATTTGTGTTAAGACTTTTCCAGTCTTTACTTTCAACATTTCTGTGCTCTTTTGCTTCGGGTATATTTCTTTTAAATAATACAATTTATAAGTAGTTTCTCTTTAAAAAAAAAAAAAAAGAATTCAGGTTGTAATCATTGTTTCTGAACTAGAGCATTTAGTTGTAATTGTTGTGATTACAAAAATATTTGGGTTCATTTTTTCCATCTTATTTTATTCTTTGCCTTAATTTCAGTTTTTGTTTTTCTTTTCTCTCTTCCTGCTGTTCTATGGATTATTTAAGATTCCACCCTATTTTATTTTTCTCCTCTCCTCTTCTTGTCCTGTCATATTTTTGTGCACTGCCCTAGATTGTGAGGGAGCATTGGGGACCTGCACATTGGCCATGGTTTCTGTTTCCTTGAGTTCTCCCCACATCCCCCTCACCCCCCCCTAAACAGTGCCTCAGCAGTCCCAGAGTTTGTCTGCTTGAATAGTTGCATATATTTGCATAACAGCAATTCTAGGTAGTTGAGTAAATATCTGACTTCAATTCATTTTCATTCAGATGGATAAGTAGTCCCAGTTTAACCTCTCCTTTGATGACATTACAACTGCCATGAATGCTATAGGGTTGTATATTCTCTCTACTTCTCAGCAGGTAAAGCCTAATTTATATTAGTTTCACTAAACTGATGAGGCAAAAACTATTTGTTAATTGTATAGACTCAGTAAATGTTAATTCATTTCTTTGGGCATGGAAGTGTAAAAAGTCTCTACCACTACTCTTGGCCAATGGGAATTCCACTTGGGAAGAACATCTCATGCCAAAAATAACAGCGAACAAGAGAGAGGTCTATGACTGAGGGCTAAGCTGGTGGTAAAAGGTTGTACTGTAGATGTTCAGAAAAGGCATTGGGAGATGGAGTGCATGGGAATGGCTTCATGGGAGAGAGAGAAGCTAAGCCCAGTAAGTAGCATTTGAATAATAGTAAATGCATCCATTGCATAATATACCATTATTTCAATAGTTAACTATTTACCACCCTGTCATGACTGACTCCACAGTGCTTCTCAGACTGACATTCATATGAATGACCTGGGAGTCTTGTTAAAAGGCAGATTCTGATTCACCAGGTGTGGAGTGAGACCTAGGATTCTGCATTTTTACAAAATGGTGCTAATGCTGGTACCTCTGGCCCAAAGACTGTGCTCTGAGTAGCAAGATAATGGATTACAAACAAAGATCTGAGTATCACATGTTCTCACTCATATAGTGGACCTTGAACATCCAACGTAATACTATAAGAAAAGGACTGACAGTGGTGGGAAACTATGGGGGTGGGAGGGGAAGGGAGATGGGATTAACGGTAGTCAATATCTGTTGGGGACAGGAAGACACCTCTTATCAACAAGGGTGCCTGAACGAAACATATTTGTATACCTAACCCTTAACTATACCCCACAATATCAAAATAAAAACATTGATATATTTTTTTAAAAAAAAGGATTACTAGTTCTTTAAGGCAAGGACCATGTTTCATTTACCTTTGCATTACTAAAATTTAGCACACTTCCTGGCACATGGTAGGCTCCATTAATGCCAAATGAACTCTCATGAATGAATGAGGATTAAGGATAAGGAGTATCATTCCTGGCAAAGGATATATTTTGAAGGGCAATGTTGATTCTTGGAGGACAACGTATTAGTCTGACAGGTGTAGAGAACTGGTTTGATTAGGACTAAATTATGACACTCAACGAAAACCAAGCCAATAATTTGACATTTGAAAAAGTCTTTGCCGGGCGAGGTGGCTCAAGCCTCTAATCCCAGCACTTTGGGACACCAAGGTGAGAGGATTCCCTGAGTGCACGGGTTCAAGACCAGCGTAGGCAACTTGGTGAGACCTCATCTCTGCAATAAAAATTTAAAAAAAAAAATTAGCCAGGCGTGATGGCACACGCCTGTAGTTCCAGCTCCTTGGAGGGCTGAGGAGCAAGGATCACCTAAGCCCAAAGGTCGAGGCTGCAGTGGCCATGAGCATGCCACTGCACTCCAGCCTGCGTGACAAAGTGAGACTCTGACTCAAAAAAAAAGTCTTGAAACATGGAATCAGTAGGGGCTTTGAACAGAGGACTGGGGTGACAGAAATAGATTTTAAAGGTGGATCTTTCATTAAAGCATAAAACTTAGAGATTTTTTCTGTCAATAACTGCAATAATTGTATATCAAATATGGAATGTATTCAATTATATTATTTCTGTAAGACAGCTGCTCACCAACTCATACTTTTCTCTGTACTCCCAAGGGCTGGTCTAAATGTGCAGTAGTTCTACACACTCATACATTTGGAGTCTCTCTTCAACATTAAAGCAAACACATTAAAATAAACCCACATCCCACAGGAAGCATAATTCATTACTGCAAAAAATTTTCAGCATTTTACAATTATGTTTTATGATATTTGGCTACAAGTAACTTTTGATTTATGAATTGGTTATAATTTCTTAGAATCACCATGTGTACACACCAGCTATCACAACGTGAGAAAATATAACTTACAGATGGTTTTTAGATGTTGTGAAATGTTTATAGATACCAAATCTATTAATTATTAAAGTTGACATAATGTTGGGCTTTGTAGACATTTGATTGAACATTTATTCATTTCTATTTTACAGTTCTCACTTTGTGTTTTTGAGCCCATAAATTTCATTTTAAGTCTAGAAGATTTTTAAGACTCTGAAAAGCCCCAAAGCCTTGATCAGATGCTCATAGGGCTTAAGGAATTAATTGGTCCTACTTCCATCTTTTGCCTGCTCTAATCCTGCATCAGGAATATGACCAATCATTTTGATAACAATTGTTAAGAATGACCACCATATTATGGAAGAAGAAATCAATCTACGTGATATTTTACTATAACAGTGAATTGCCATTTTTGGTCCAAAACATCAAGTAGGAAGTTGCTTCTTATTTCTATAATGTTGGTATTCCTACTTTCATTGAAAATGATCTTTGCTGCCCAAATTCTGCCAGCTGCAAGATTCCTTTTTAAAAATTTTTAGATTTGTTTTTTATGTCATAACTTTATTTTATTATAGAAATGTAGAGAACAAGTCAGGATTAGACACGTGCAGGTGAAGTTAGGGCCTCCACCTGGTCCTCAATTACCCTGGTTTAGTACCAAGTACCCTTTGTGTTGTAAATTCAGACACTAATTGACATGAGTTTTTAAAAGGTTGTTACTTAACATATGAAGCAAAACAAGCTATTGTTGAGCTTAATTTGGTCTATGGAATTCATCAGCTCTTAATTATCTGAACCACACAAAGTTTGCTAAAGAACATGAAACAGTAGAAAATTGTCAAATAATTTATATTCGTGTTTAGTTGCTATTTCAGTCTTTATCTCAGACGTCCTGGGAACTTAACAATGCTTTAAAATGATAGAATCACCCTGTCATTATCTCATGGTCTTCCCTACTATACTTCCCCTCCAAGGACCTTTCTAATATTCTAGTATCAGAAAACCAAGCCAAAACAGAAAGCTGAGTGGGTATTTTCTGAAAAGTTCAGAGGATAAAAGAAGAACGTTTTTGAGGGCCTACTGCATGCCTGACACCTTCCTTTCATCCTCTCACTTAACTTTCAGAGCAATTGTATGTGGTCAACATTGCCATCAGGGAAAGGGAAAGTCTGGGGACAAACAGATGAAAAAGATTTTAAACCCAAAGCTATGTTTTGTATATCATCTCTGGAAACTGAGTATTTTGTTTGTTTTTTTGGTTTATACCATCCTTGGAACACAGGAATTATGTTAACTTAAAATTTTAGTTTACAATCTCTAATAGACTAACATCCCCATAAATATTGATGGAATGATATGTAAAGTGGGTGAAAATGTCACTGCGTATCTCAAATAATTGAAATCTGATGTTATTGTTGACCTCTAATTTGACTCGATGAGATATGAAATTTTTCCCCATTTATGTAGTTTGTTCAACTTTCTGACAAAGTAAATCCGCTTATCTTTTTCCTGCTAATAATTATTTTTGTGCAATAATTTTATATTAGGCATTCGCTAATTTATTTGCCATTAGTTAAATATATTACTGTAACGTGCATGATTTTTTAAAATAGAAAATAGAGTTATTTTTTACTAAAATAATTCCTTCCTCCTCAGAAGTCCCATTTGCAAAAGTCTATTTTAGGCATGGCTTTTGAACTTAATTTTGATCTGTGTTTTCTGTGTATCACTCGTCTTCCATTTATAGCCAGAGGATCATTCCCATCTTCCCTTTCACCTGTTATTCTTGACATCTAATTCCTTCACTGAGACCTAATTTAAATATAATTAAAGTATTTAATTTGAGTCCAAATTACTTTAGTAATGTAGTCTGTGTTCAATAAGAATCTGGACGTTTTCTTAAGGCATTCAAAACTGACTTTATTAACTCACAATCACATTTTGTGAAATAAGTAGTATCATATCAGTCTTTTGTGATGTAAGAACTGTGAAAAGCAATTGATCCATTGTGGCAGTTAAGTAAGTCTTGAGAGTTACTAAGTATTTTTTGAGTATATAAATGAAAAGCTTAGGCATCAGAGGAAAGCTATCAGAAGTTACCTAACAAAGGTAGGAGGACCCTAGATAAAGCAGCCTCTGCTGTTGCCTACTCAGTAACCATTTTCCCCTTCTTCCCAGAGACTCACTTTTCCAGTCTGTCTTGAAGTTTGAGTTGGCCATGTGACACCATAATGATAAGTATCACATAAAAGCCAAAGCATTTGGGTGGGTTCTGAAAATGCTTTTGCTCTCATGATAAAAGCAAACAGCTGGTGGCTGGGCATGGTAGCCCATGCCTGTAATCCCAACAATGTAGGAAACAGGTGAGAGTATCACTTGAGGCCAGGAGTTCAAGACCAGCCTGGGCAGCATAGCAAGACCTCCATCTCTACTAAATAAATAAATTAGCTTGGTCTGGTGGCTCATGTCTGCTTGAGCCCAGAAGCTAAAGGTTGCAGGGAGCTAGGATACCTCTTACTCCAGCCTGGACAAGACAGTGAGACCCAAACAGTTTGTATGGGTGATGTCCTGCCTGACTACCTCAAATGTTAACATGAAATCTGAAACTGCAGCATTCATTTTGTGGCCATTCACCAACATGCATGAGGGAAAATCAAGAGACAAAAACCAATGCTAGCCTCCATCTCATACTTCTTGACATGTAAGAGCAAAGCCTGATAATATATTTAGCTGGTGTTCTGTTACATGCAACTGAATGCATTCCTAATGCTATACTTGTAAAGCTTTCCTTCTAGCATTGCTGTTCAAAGTATGTTCCATAAAGCAGCAGGCTTAGTGTCACTGGGAGCTTGTTAGAAATACTGAATCTCTAGCCGGACTCAGTGGCTCAGCCTGTAATCCCGTGCTTTGGGAAGCCAAGGTGAGTGAATTGCCTGAGCCCGCGGGTTCGAGACCCACGTGGGCAACTTGGCAAGACCTCATCTCTACAATAAATAAATTTTAAAAATTAGCCGGGCGTGGTAGCGCGCACCTGTATTCCAGCTACTTGTAAGGCTTAGGCTGAAGGATCGCGGGAGCCCAGCAGGTCGAGGCTGCGGTGGCCGGGAGCGGCCACTGCACTCCAGTCTGGGCGACGGAGTAAGAC
>NW_007055603.1:325085-357264 GCF_000164805.1 Carlito syrichta | reverse complement strand
CTCCCGGCCACCGCAGCCTCGACCCGCCGGCCTCCGGCGATCCTTCCGCCTCAGCCTTCCGAGTAGCCGGAATTACAGGCGCACGCTCCCACGTCCGGCTAATTTTTTGATTTTATTGTAGAGATGAGGTCTTGCCTGTCCAGGCAGGTCTTGAACCCGCGGGCTTGGGCAATCCATTCACCTCAGCCTCCCACAGGCGTGGGATTACAGGCTGAGCCACCAAGCCCGGCTCACATCTTTAAAATAAAAATTAAAAAAGAAATACAGAATCTCAGGTCCAACCTCAGACTCTAAATCAGAAAGATCTACATTTTAAGGAAATTCCCACTTGATTTGTATGCACATCAAAGTTTGAAAGCATATGGAAACAGAGAGAGAAAATGATACTGTATGTACACATATAGAGAATAATAATAATTTTCCAAACAAGGAAGTACAGGGAAAAAGGGGGGAGCTGGGGCTTAATGTCATTCATTTGTCTGTATATCACCTTTTATGTGCCAGGCACTTATATATCAACTGCACTTTATAGTTATTATTTTATTTAAACCTCAGATATGGTAAGCATTGACTTTGTCAATCAACCACATGGTATAGGTAAGGAAGTGAGGATTAAAAAATGAAGTAATTCCCAGAGCTTTCTAGGTAGAGCCATTTTTTGAACCTAGGTCTTGCTGACTTCAAAGTCCACCTCTTTCTGCTAAACAACAGGGACTTTATGGCTACATGTTGAAAGAAGATGGAAAGTGAATAAGACTTTTGAAGGGAGGAAAACTGCCTTAACAGTGAAGGACCAGTAGAGTGAATTGCTAAAGTCTGCATCTCTGAGCAGAATTTGGGAGATTAGGGAGATCAAAGCCTCTGGAGAAAAGAGAACAAGATGGGAAAATATGAGAGAGAAGGGAGTTTACATTTTGAATGGCAAATTACATGCACACAATTCAGATGAAAAACGAAAGCTGTTAAGAATAAAGAAGCAACCAACAATGTTATGAAATCAGCTTGCTTCAGAAATCTTCAGCCAGAACTCTAAATTCACGCAGTTGTTTTCTGGCATGAAGTCCAGAGATCATTTCTTATCTAAAGCACTCATTTTTGCTCATATTCATAGGCAGTTCTGCTGACTATGTTGTTGGCTTATCATAGCACATCTGGTCAGGGGGCCTCATCTGGGCAAATTTCAACAGCCTAAAATGGTGCTGATTCACATAACCTGTAAAAACACAGACTCAAATGAAAAAGCATTAGGGCATATTTATTTTTCCTTTATTTAAGAATGATTATATTCAGGGGAAGTGACTGTAAGGAACATCTGGGTCCAGATGTAGTGGACAGTGACCAACACTGTATGGATTAAGGGAGCCCTAACATGTGGGCTTTTCCTGCTTTTTTCCAAGAGATACCCAATAAACTGGCTCCTTTAGCAACACCGTCATTAACCAAAACCAAAAAAGAAATTTGCCATTGACCCACACTTAGTAGGTGCTAACTTGCCTTGGACTTCTCACTTTTCTACTTGGATCACAAATCTCTATTTTCTTCCTAATTTATTTAGAAAATGAAGTTGAGAAATCGTCCCAGAAAAGCTCCACTCAATAAATGTCTTATAAAAGTATGATGAGGAGAGGAGACCAGGAGCATGCACTTTTCCCTTAATGTCAGAATGTTTATTCATCAAAAAGAAATGTAACTGCTTAAGACTGTGTTTTGATAGTAGTATTTCCCTGCTTTTAAAAAAAACACAGTCAAAATTTGTCCTTAGCCCTCAGTCACCCTCTTTCTTGTCATCTTGTTTCATTGTTTTTTCCATAATTGTCAGGATCTCAATTAATCTTATTGTTTTATGGTTTATCTTCTGTCTTTCTCTCTTCTACAATGAAAGCTCCAAGGCAGCAAAGACCTTGAGTGTCTTAATCACCACTGCATTATCAGTTTTGGGGACCATGCCAGGCACTCCATAAATTCTTGGTGATGAATATAGAGAAAGTAATCTTTAAATTCTTCTTTATTCTCACATGAAAGACCTTCGATAAGCTGAGTCCAACTTCAGTTTCCCAGGCTAGCTAGTCCTTTCCTTAACTCCGACACCAGCCACACTCACCTTGTCATTGACTCCCAAATAGGAAGACTTCCTTGCCACCAAGGTTTCTTATACTGTCCCATGCCTGCTAACATTCTTCCCCTCTGCTCACCCAAGTGCTGTCCACAACCTATTGAGAAACTACACAGACTACTCTGGGACGTACACATCTTGCTCTTCTCTGCACCCCGGTGATGGCTGGTGACCCCATGGGTGGAGCAATCAAGTATGTTCTGCCTGTATTTTCCTTCTCTTCTCACATTGGTATAGTTCATATTATAAATTTGCTGCTTATATGTTCATGTGTTTCTATTTTGTTATATTATGTGTGCACTAAACAGCCATATTTATTTGCCCTTTGCTTCACAAATACCAAGTTGCCCGGGGGATCTTCATATAATAGACTTTTCTAAGGATATTAATTAAATAACAGGTTGAATTAGCTAATTAACACTTAAAAAGTACAATGATAAAGGCCTGAGGAGGAAGTTTCCTGTGATCTGGAGAATGTTAAAAGAGCAATAAAAGAAGCATTGTCTTACAATTGGTGTTACCCTATAGATCAGGGAAAGAAAATAAATTTCCGTTCAAAGGGCAAGCTGAAAAACAAACACTTCTCAAAAACAACTCCCTGTGCCATGAATGGAAAAGTAGCAAAATTAATTTTATTGAAAGATCTTTAAAACACATACATACAAACATATACATTCATACATACATACATACATACATACATACATAAAAAAGAAAGATCGTGCTTGATTTTTAAATGAGACTATTTTGATTATATCTTAAAATATATCTATCAGATATAGTTTGAAAGTTGTACATGCTATGTTTGGCCCTCAAGACTTCCCAATGTATATAATACAAGAGAAATAACTAACAGACACAGAATAGGAAAGATTCATCCATGATCATTTCTCCCACTGCCTCATTGGGACATGAATTTTATTATAGATAATAGTCTCGCAAGCCAGTTTTAGCTTCATCAGATCATTGATAGCCACCTAACAAATATCTGAGCTGATTGTTCTCCCTAGGATATCATCTAATTTAATACTTGCCCAGCAAGATACAATTTCTAAATGTGTAAATGATACAGATTCAGTACTTTTTATGAGATGAATAAAAAAGAGTCTCATGCTGATTTCTACTCTCTTGGCTCATTTTCAAAAGTTGACATTTACATCTCAACTTCACTGCAATGTATGAATGCATGCAAAACTGTTAACTTTGCTTTTAAAATCCTGGATATCTAAAGTCTAGGATGCCTTTGATTAAGATTTCAAAAAATAAATGTACTATTAGAAAAGGTTTTTGATTATTTTCCTTTTAAATATGAAAGTAAAAACTTAACTCATTTTGTATGGTTTAAACTTTAATCAGATGCATAATCATATTTATATTTTGTTGCAATCAATGAAGTCATGTTGCCTTTATATTCAAAATGTTGACATCAACCCAGAATAACTCTGAATAAAATTTCAAAGAATAAATTTGCTATCACAAAAGACTTTTAGTTATTTTACTATTAAATGTAAAATTATGAACTAGCCCCATTACATGATTTGAATGTCTAGTAAACTTTAATAAGATATATATCCTCATTTAAAATATTTTTTAAGATACCTGCACACATATGTTTATCACAGCATTATTCACAGTAGCAAGAACATGGAGCCAACCATGCTGCCCATCAAAAGAGGACCAGATAAAAAAATGTGGTACATATACACAATGGAATATTACGCAGCCATAAAGAAGAACAAAATCATGAACTCCACAGCAAACTGGATGAACTTAGAGTCTATAATACTGAGTGATATTTCACAGAAACAAATAACTGAGTATCAGGTGTTCTCACTCATAAGTGGACCTTGAACAAAAATATTGTAATACTATAGGTGTATTACACCTATAGATTTGGTTAATAGAACATAAGATGACACAACTCTAGTGAAAACTACTATTCAAATTAAAATTCAGGGTTTTTAAATATGTTTTTTACATTATTACACATTATGCAACCATGAGTCACACTATTTCTTGAACTTTTTCATCACCTCAAATAGAAGCCCTGTACTCATAAGCAATCATTCCCTATTCCTCTCTCCCCTAGTCCACTACTAAATTTTTTTAAATTACAAAACCCTCAAGCACAATATAAATTTCAAGCAAAATTCAAAACTGGTTTTAACTAGCATTTTTATAACAGCACTTGTGACCAATATCCACGATATGATTTCTAGCAAGTGAATGTCTACTATTTAGCTCAGTGTCTACTCATTATTATTACTATTCTGAGGCCAATTTGGGCCCTGCAGAAGCATAATGCTGACATTCCCACAGCGTTGCCAACCTGCCCACGCCCATTCAGGTTTCACCACTAGGTTCTCCTTATCTTGTCTTCTACTGAAGGCAAACTTGGAAATTTGCACATTTGTTATATCAAAACCTAAAACTCCTGTTGTATATTTGGTTTTGGCTTTTACCTTTTAACTAGAATGCTGAAGTCAATTTCCAAAAAAGAAAAAAGTTGGGAGAAAAGGAAAGAAAATAAAATGAATGCCTGTTATTCCTTATAAATCAATATGTCCATGTGCCATGAATTATCTTTCTCTACTGTAGAAATTCAAATCTTGTAAATAAAACCAAAATTAAAACAATTTCTCTCTGAAATAGATGTGTGAGAATGACATAGAACAAAGTCAGCCTAAATAAGGAAATCATTCAACAAATATTTATTCCGTGCCTACTATGTGCAAAACATGATAAGAAAACAATGGGAAGAGAGCCACCTGAGCAAGAAAGAATGTGAAATTGCCTCCACCCACTATTTCTACATTTCTCATTTTGTCAAGAATCTTTCGTTCAGTGGTTATTTCCAGCTTCCGAGAGTTCACTAGGTTTTTTTGTATGATAATGCTGGACCACTTGGCGTCTCCTTTTCTCTGCCTCCACAACCATTATTTTGGTCCATTGCTTTATCTGGGTGAGCTTCTCCCACCTACACCAATGGCTCCTCCCTGGGTCTCTCACAGCTTCATATCCCTTTCTCCTCCAATCCATTCTCTTTATTCTACAGAAGTATTTTCTTTCTTTTTTTTTTTCTGTTCATGTCCATTTCCTGCTTAAAATCAACCAATGGCTTCCCCTCAGCTGCAGAATAAATTCCATTCCGAGAACGGCCTAGAAGGTCTCCAAACCTAGCCATAGCTCAAATTTCTGGCATGAACAATCACATATACCTTCCCCCTTCCGGGGTTGCTCATCCAACTAATTCCCCACTGAGCATTCCTCTAGACAAATCAGGCATTCCCTACATTTGAATGTCCTACCCCTTGTTCCCTATCAACAGCCCCTCCCCAATCCCATTCACCTAGAACACTTTCCTAAGACCCAACTCAAATGATGCCTTATCTCTGATGCCTTCTTTGGCTGAAATGCACTACCATTGCAAGGTATGATGAGTTGTTCATTCATCTGTGTCTCCCATGGCATGTGTCACATTATGTTGTTATGGGTGCTACGGTTTGAATGTGTTGCCATTGTGATAGTACTAAGAGGTGAGGCCTTTAAGAGATGATTAAGCCATGAGAACAACTGCCCCATTAATGATGTTAAGGCCCTTATAAGAGAGGCTTCATGCAAAGTTTGGCCAACTTGCCCTTCTACCTTCTGCCACATGAAGACATAATAAGAAGGCCCTTACCACACCAGATGCCAGCACTTTGATCATGAATCTCTCATCCCCCAGAACTGTGAGGAAATAAATTTCTGTTGTTTTAAAATTATCCAGTCTCAAGCGTTTCCTTGTTGCTGCATAAAACAGACTAAGACATTGAGTTGTAGCTCAATTTTTTCCATCCATGCTATGAGGTCTTTGAGGACAAGACTATCTACAAGAAGTTGGGTTCAGAGGAGAAAACCTTCAAGGGCAGTGTAGATGTCACTGCAGGTGCTAGACTTTGAGCTTTCCCAGATGGCTCTGAAGCAGGAGACAACTATTTGAATGAATTTTATGGCGCAATTCCTGGCTCCTGCACCATATTTTGGTATCAAATCCTTCCCTTGTATGCCCTCTTCTCTGAGTTTACTTAATGCAATGTGGAGATTTTTCTCTTCCCATCTTCCTTTTTACTCATTATGAGCCAACCAAACATTAGGCTCCTAATTACCTTCCTATCATTCCAGCAAACCTTAAAGCTAACAGTTTGAATAACTATCACAGCTTAGAAGATGAGTCACTGTTGGAAATCACTTCAAAGGTCATCTAGTCAATTGCCTCATCTTATATATTTTATATATTGGGAAACCAAAGCATAGAGCATGGGCTCTACTCGGAGACTCCACCAATATTTAGATTACTGGGCCATCAGGTCCCTTTTAGAAAGATTTGAGACTCTCACAGTCTTTCCTAAGTACCTCCTTCCAAAGTCCTGATGTTCAGGAGCAGAATTGGGCTATCCCCTGAAGATAGTGAGCTTTTGTTTTGTGTCTGGTTGCTGCAGATAATAGGAGCAGTAGTTGGGCACCAGTAATGTAGGATACAACAATTATGGTGACCCATCCCATATGAACCTGAAGAATTGTTTGATTAAGTCAGAAAGGGAACTAAGAAACTCACCAAAAAACCAAATGACCAAGAAAGACTGCCCAAAGACCTTCATTCGTGAAAGAGAATGCGAGTCCAAATATGTGCATTTATTTTCAGTCAGTTTAAAGATGTTAGGTATAAGACAGCAAACTATAAATAACAATATGTATGACTTTGACTGTTGTCTTGCTAATTTTCTGGCAGTTTTGATGTCTAATAAACAAAGGTCAAAGAGAATTGAAATCTATGATTTTTATATTTCTTTGTATTTATAACTATACTGTGGTAAACTTTTGTACAAGGTTTAAATTTTCAATCAGGGTCCAGTAAAGAAAATGAACACCATATCAAGCATATTAAGCAAAAGAATTTAAGAATTTTGGCAGGGCGTGGTGGCTCACGCCTTTAATCCCAGTACTTTGGGAGGCAGAGGCAAGAGGATTGCCTGAGCCCAGCGGTTCGAGACAAACCTGGGCAATTTGGCGAGACCTCCTCTCTACAATAAATCAAAAAATTAGCTGTGCATGATGGCACGCACTGTAATTCCAGCTACTTAGAAGGCTGAAGTGGAAGGATCGCCTGAGCCCGGGAGTTCGAGGCTACAGTAGCTGTGAGCATGCCACTGCACTCAAGCCAGGGCGACAGAGTGAGACTTCAACTCAAAAAAAGAATTTGGTTGAAGAGTATGGGAGTATTAAAGTAACATAAAGGGCCCACTGAGATAAGACAGAAGTAACTTCAAGAAGCAGCTATCATGCCAGGGCTGAGGGAATAAAGGGAAGAGCTTAAATTTACCAAAGCCTGGGAGATCTGAGGAGGGACCACATAGAACTGGGTCCCAGACCTCTGAAGAGGAGACCCTGGTTGGCTGGTGTTAGTATCTTTGAGGATCAACAATGAGGTTGGTTCTAGAAATATAAAAACAAAACAAAGCAAAAAACTCTGGAAACTTGAACCAATCGCCACTGCCAGGAGAAGAGTCATTACTGGTGTGTCACTGACAGGAATAAGGAGCAGATAGTAAAGAGCGGCACCCTACTGCCTCTTCCAGCTTCATAACTTCCCTGCAGCCCCTCTTTTGGCTGAATCTACCAGTGAACCAACTGGAGAAAGAGAAATGGAGTGTTCAGATTCTCAGCACCAACATCTAAAAGAAGAGTGTGGAAAACTGAGCTTGGGCTGGAAAACTAGCTGATTGACTGGCAGACTTCCTAACTTAGTAATACCATATTTAAGTCCATGTATGCAAATTTAAATTATAAAAACCTATCAGCTTTTACAATTATAAGTTAATTATATTGCATAGTTTGTGTGTGAATATCCTGGGTTCATGATTTTAGAGCTTCTATCAATTCAAGTAGATGTTTTTAATAATGATAAAGAAAAATGGGAAGCATGTCTCTTATTTCTACCATCCTTAGTAAGTAGTTTTAAACATTCCATCAGCTTCATTTTGGAAAATATGATTTCTTGTCTGGTCTTTGAGGAGCCCATTCGTATATTCGTACTGGAGTCTTTTAATCTATGCTTGCAACTGAACAGAGAAGATTCCTGAATCTCAGTGTGCCTTGCTGCATTCCCAGCTACAAAGCTCAAACTACCGAGGATTTTTTTTTTTTTTTTTTTTTTTTTACTGTTCCATACTATTTATCTTGGGCTTTTGTGGTCAGAAGCCAGAGTTCTAAGATGTCTGAGTCATGAAAGCTCTCAAACTGTAGTACAAAAAAATAGGTAAAAAATTTTCTCTCAATAGTTAGTTCTTAGGTTCACTAGTAAATAAACCATTAAATACAAATATTAAACAGGTAAGAAATTTTTTCTCTACTTTATTTCTCTATTTAGCTTAAGAATGTTTTAAATACATGTATCTAAAGTTTGCAATGTTTATTTCTCTCCTTTTCATATACTCTCAAGAGAAAATCCAACAAAAATAAATACAGCACAAAGAAAATGAGGGCTTCCAAAGCACATTTGGTTAGGTGAACTAATTAGTCATGTTTTGCTTAGATTTGCTTAAATATGAAAGGGAGTCATTTATCCCACCAGGGTTATTCCATACAATTCATGAATACAGCCAGTATAAACAATCATAAGTAGTTCAATCAAGAGCATGTCTCTATTCACCAGTGGTGTTAAGATGGTTTCTATCCAAGGAAATTTGATGTCCCTCTCGGTTCTTTTTCCTCCCTTCCCCTCTTTGTAGTCTTTGTAGTGCAGAATACACGCCCAACATGGAAAATTTACACATTAATTGAAAGAGTAAAGAAGAAACTAAAGTCAATAATGAGAGACAATATTTTAGTGTATTCCATTACAGCATTTTTTTTCTCTCCAATGTTGTTATCAATGTATTCATTCATCAAAAAATATATAGCTGTGAATTGGGTTCATAATTTCTTTAAATTTTGTAGCTGATTTTTAAGAATTGAACAGCATATTATGCATGTTTTCTCACAGGGATAAATATTATTCAAAAAGATACACTATTTTCAACTTGGTTACATTTGAGTAATATTATGTTGACATAGTGATTTTCTGTTTTATTTTGTTTTGTTTTTGAGACAGTCTCACTCTGTTACCTTGCCTGGATTACAGTAGTGCAATCATAGCTCACTACAGCCTCCAACTCCTGGGCTCAAGTGATCCTTCCACCTCAGACTCCTTAGTAGCTGGGACTATAGGCACACGACCATGCCTGGCTAATTTTTTTAAAACTTTTTTGTAGAGACGAGGTCTCACTATGTTGCTCAGACTGGTCTCAAATTCCTGGGCTCAAGCAACCCTCTTACCTCGGTCTCCCAAAGTGCTGGGATTACAGGTGTGAGCTATCTGTCCTTGACTGAGTGTTTTTATTTCCCTAAAAGTATTAGAGCTTAGAGTTAAGGTTCTTTCATGGTTTAATTTAGTGTTTCTGTAATTCTAAAATTAAGTCTAAATTTTCTGTTTAAAAAGGTCTCTCATTTTTTTATTGCCTAGATTCTCATCTTTATTTTCTTTATCAAAAGCAAAGCTGAGACTTGGGTATTTGTAAAGCATTCCTCGATATATATCACTAATGTGAACTATTCCTGCACGTGTAAAGCAGTTATCACAGTGTTTGATACATAGTCAGATTTCAGTGAAAATTAATCATTATTATTCTGAGGATTCTCACAATTATTCTGTTTGAGCCTTCAGCTTTGTGAATGAAGCAAACCTCATCAAAGGAGTGAGTGCCTAGATATACATTATTTTCATGTATCAGTCTTGGTCAGGGTTTCTCAACTTCTGCATGACTGAAATTTGGACCTGCATAATTCTTTACTGGGGGATTACCCTGCACATTGTAGTATGTTGATCAGTGTCCCTGTTTTTTACCTGCTAGATGCCAGAGGCACACCTTGCTGCCCATCACAGTTATCATAACCACACTACACCCTGGTTACTGCCAGCTGCTCCCAGGGGGGCAGAATTGCTCAAGGTGGAGAAGATCTGCACTAGGTAAATCTGTCAGAACCAAGAGAATATTCCTTTATAAAGACTTTCTGCCAACTGTGAGCCTCCATCACGAGTGTTTTATTTAAAATCTCTGTACAGAGTGAAGTTGCCTTTTCTCCTGAGAAGCCTCTTAAGCGTCTTCCTATTCTTCTTGAGATCCTAAAATGTGAATGGTTCCAGAAGTTTCCCCAGAGATTTTTGAGCCAAAAGACTTTAACAAAAAGGCACACAGTGAAGATATTTGACCAAAGTCTGTGCATTTGGAAATTCTCATCCAAAAGCAGGGTAAGACAACATGATGTTGGAATGATAAATGAAAGTAAAATGACCCATAAAGAATATACTGCCTCCTCCATCTTCTTAATCCTCTCCTTATTTGTACAGTATAAAGACCATGAGTTACACCATCATTAATAGCAATATAAAATTAAACAAAAAAAGTTTTTAAAAATTGTCACTAATAGAGTCGATATATCTGGAATACATAAAGACTTTTTTTATTTGGAGAAAACATAGTATATAGTATCTATCCCTAGAACTTGTCCAAAGGTATGACTACCCTTAGAAATGAATGCAGCAATCAAATATCAACATGTAGCCCAAAATAATCATGCCAACTCTTCCTGTGCCCCACACCCTGTCTACCTTTGATTCTTATGTAGCTTTCTGTTTGCAAAGGAAGCATGGCAGGTGATGGTGCAAACGGGTGGAGAGTTGTTTGGGCAGATGCAACCCTTCAGTCATGATTTCGTCAGCCTCATCCAAACTGCCTCATAGAGACAGTGACGTCTCAGTGCATGGTTCCATCCTCTGTTCCTTGCTTCTTGAAAAATGATCCTCTGTGTTTAGCCTCTTGGGGTTCTAAGAAGGCATCCTTTGGAAAAAAAGGAGTTATTGTAAGAGACAATCAACAATATTGGGGCAGAAACTTTTCTTCCACCCTGGTTCTCAGGCTGCTTTTAGGACTCACCTCTCTTGTCTCTCCATGGCATTCCTGGCATCTCCCTCATGGTACCTCTGTTTTATTATGTGTGCTCCATTATTCCCCATGTCCTGTTAGGCACATGTGCAATGTAGTCTCCTATCCAGATTTCAGTGGGAACCAGTCTCTTCAGTCTAGCAGCAAGTTACCACCACCTCATTAGGCAAAGTCTTTTTTTTTTTTTTTTTTTTGAGTTGGAGTCTCACTCTGTCACCCAGACTGGAGTGCAGTGGCACGCTCCCCGGCCACCGCAGCCTCGACCTGCTGGGCTCTGGCAATCCTTCTGCCTCAGCCTTCCAAGTAGCTGGAACTACAGGCGCACACTACCACGCCCAGCTAATTTTTTGATTTATTGTAGAGATGAGGTCTCGCCAAGTTGCCCAGGTGGGTCTCAAACCCGCGGGCTCAGGCAATCCACTCACCTCAGCCTCCCAAAGTGCAGGATTACAGGTTGAGCCACCGAGCCCGGCTAGGCAGTCTTTACACCAGCTCACCTCAGGGGTCTCCCCAAAATATGGAAATCTCACCCTTTGTTCTTGAGCCACCTCAGCTTCAACAAGGTGGTCAACTCATGCTAAGAACAAGCCATCACAGATTCTCCTTGAAGGTGCTGAGTATGGGTGTGTGGCCAGCTAGGAGGGAACCATGTGCTTTGCAGGTTAGTACATTTGACAAGTCCAGCAAGATACAACATATGCTCTGGTAGTTGTTCCTCTGTCTTCGTTGCTTATTCATGATAGGTGTCATTTTACCTTTTGAGGTGGCGTTGCTGCTCATCTTGAGTAAAGGTAAAGAAGCAGAGCCTGGAACATCTGTAGGCTGGTTCAGAGGCTATATGATGGGAATAACAGTGGTTCATATTGACAGCTAACTATTGGAGAGAACTTTCTAAGAGGCAGACAGGCAGTCTTCTAAACACTTCACATATGTTAACTCATTTACAGCTCACAACAGCCTTCTGAAGTGGACAACGTTAACATCCTCATTTTATAGCTAAGGAAACTGAGGCACAGAGAGACCAAGGAACTTGCCCACAACTATGTATTAACAAATGGATAAGAAAGCATATGTAAAAGAAAAAAAATTAAAACAAAGACACTTGAACTGAATTTGGTGAGACACAGAGAGACATTGAGGCTTTTGAGGCCAGAGTGACCTAGCAGGGGCAGGATGAATCAGAGGCCTTTGAGACTGGGGCTTGGGGCTTAGCCAGGAAGCTCCTGAAGAAATTCATGTCCAGGGGAAAGGTTCTGAAATGGAGTGGTGGCAAAGGTAGTTGAAGTGAGAAGTAGGGAGACAAAAGTTCAATATCTCATAGAAATTTTAGAGTAGTGAGAACAGCTGTAACCATCAGGGTTCAATAAGAGAAAGGGAACTGCTAGAAGAGTTCTAGGAACTGAGTTGTGAACCCTAAAATTGCTATGTCAAAGCTCCAATCTGGAGGTGGGGTCTTCAGGAAGTAATTAGGATTAAATGAGTTTGTGAGGGTATGCTCCTCATGATGGGACTGTGCCCTTGTAAGAAGGAACACAAGAGTTATTTTCTCTCCTCTCGGCCATGCAGGGACATAGTGGCCATCTGCAAACCAGGAAGAGGGTATTTACCAGAACCTGACAATGTTGGCACCCTGATCTCAGAATTCCAACCACCAGAACTGTGAGGAATAAATTCCTGTTGTTTGCTGGGAGCAGTGGCTCAAGTCTGTAATCCCAGAACTTTGGGAGGCCAAGACGAGAGGATTGCCTGAGCTCAGGGGTTCAAGAGCAGCCTAGGCAACTTAGCGAGACCTCGTCTCTACAATAAATCAATCAATAAGTCAGGCATGGTAGCCTGCACCTCTAGTTCCAGCTACTTGAAAGGCTGAGGCAGAAGAATTGCTGGAGCCCAGCCAGTTGAGGCCACAATGGCCATGAGTGTACCATGACACTCCAGCCTGGGCAACAGAGTGAGACTCCGAGAAAGGAAGGAAGGAAGGAAGGAAGGAAGGAAGGAAGGAAGGAAAGAAGGAAGGAAGGAAGGAAGGAAGGAAGAATTCCTGTTGTTTAAGCCACACAGGTTATGGTATCCTTTTATGGCAGCCCAAGACAGAGGGACAGATAATGGATGCATTTATGAGGGATGAGGTTTATGAAATTGTGGGAGCTGGTGAAGCAATCTACAAGTATCAACAATTTAAAAGGAAAGCTCAATGCCGTTAGTGAGACTGGTACTCTTGGCAAAAGAGCCAGCTGTTGGTGCAGTTAGCATTTAATTCAGGCCTTGGGGAAGCTGAAGGGGACATCCACAGGAACTGGAGGAGCTGTGGTATGGGCGTTGGCCCCACACCAACAGACCAGTGACAATGTGCAGAAGCCCTGCACATACTTTTACAGTGTACAAGATGTGACTTCTGCTTCAATTCCAATTTCCAAGTTTTGCACAAGATGTCTGGGGTGGCCAATGCTACCCAGAACCAAATGGCAAAAAGAATACTGGGAAACCCAAGCCTAGCTGAGCTGAGTTAGCACCATATAAAACCAGCACGGTGGTAACTGAGAAAGAGGGGACAGGTGAAGATGACCCTAAATTTTTGTGTGTGCTTGACTAGAAAAAAGGTGGTGGATCCTAGGAAACATTGAAAGGAGAAGATGGTGAGCTTAGTTTAGCAGGCTATAGTCTTTGGCATGTATGTGGATACATCCAACAGGCAACAGATAGCTTAAAGAGAACAAGACCAGCCGGGCTCGGTGGCTCAGCCTGTAATCCCGTGCCTTTGGGAGGCTGAGGTGAGTAGATTGCCTGAGCCCGCGGGTTCGAGACTCGCCTGGCAACTTGGCGAGACCTCATCTCCACAATAAATCAAAAATCAGTTGGGCGTGGTAGCCCACACCTGTAGTTCCGGCTACTTGGAAGGCTGAGACAGAAGGATCGCTGGAGCCCAGCAGGCCGAGGCTGTGGTGGCTGGGAGCGGCCACTGCACTCCAGTCTGGGTGACAGAGTGAGATTCCAACTCAAAAAAAAAAAAAAGAACAAGACCACAAGACTAGAAGGAAAGACACAGTAGTTTTCATCAAGAAGTGAGCAGTGAAGTCATGCAGTCTCCATCCTCTTTGTTCTTTTTTAAATTTTTTAAATTATTTTAAAGATATGGGGTACAATTCAGAATTAGGTATATAAGTGCTCCTTATACAGGTGAAGCTTGGACCTCTCATTGGTCCTCAGTTCACCTGGCTTGGGATTAGATACTCTTACTGATGTTATGTGTCCCCCTCCCTCTCTCCTCCGGCAGTGTTCCACTACTGCCAATCTCTTTCTTGTAGTATTATGATAAATGTTCAGGATCCACTCATGAGTGAGAACATGTGGTATTCAGTTCTCCATTTCTGTGATAGATCACTGAGTATGATAGACTCTAAATCTGTCCAGGTTGTTGAGAAGTTCATAATTTTGTCTTTGTTTATGGCTGCATAATATTTCATCATGCATATGTACCACTTTTTAAAAAATCCAGTCTACTTTCAATAGGTAGCACAGTCCATCAAGAAAGTGGGAAAAAATATTTGCTAACTGTATATCTGACAAAGGACTAACATCCTGGATCTACACAGAACTCAAACATGCTGAAAAGAAAACAAACCAACCTACCAACAGCCCTATAAAAAGTGCGCAAAAGTCATGAATAGAAACTTCTCAAAAGAAGACATGCAAACAGCCAACAGATACATGAAAAAACGCTCAGCTTCACTAATCATCAAAGAAATGCAAATTAAAACCACACTGAGATACCACCTAACTCCAGTCAGGATGGCGATAATTAATAAGTAAAAAAACAACAAATTCTGGAGAGGATGTGGAGAAAAGGAACACTTCTACACTGTTGGTGGGAGTGTAAATTAGTACAACTTCTGTGAAAAACAGTGTGGTGATTTCTAAAAGATCTAAAAATCAACCTTCCATACAAACCAGCTATCCTCCTTCTGGAAATATACCCGGAGGAAGTCAAATCACTCTACAAAAAAGATACCTGGACTCACATGTTTACTGCAACACATTCTCTTTGTTCTTGAAGGAAAGGATGCAAAAAGAAAGAGTTGGAGACACAAAAATATGTTGGATTTTGTTCCTTTAAAATCAAACTTTGTGCTTTGTGTGATTCATTCATTTAATGATCATTTATTAGCACCGTATGAGTTCCTCATAGTTGCTCTAAGATAGAAAATCTAGGATTCTGCAAACAAAATCACCTAGAAATGCCTCAAACCAGGCTTTTAAAGTGTTTATGTTCTGAAAGCTTCTTTGAATATTACACTTGGAAAAGAAAGGAGAACGCACTTAGGAGGGGCAACACATGTGAGATATAAAAGTTTCTGTATTTACCCTTCACGTTATATCAATAGGTGATAAGGTTGTCAAGTGGATGTTTGCTTTAAACCAGTGAATTAAGAGAATAGACCCACTAGAAGATCACAAGAGAAAAAAAAGGACATGTGTTTCCTACCTTCCTCATCCTGAAACATTAGAAAAGCTTCAACATTCAGGCTGCCAGCTCAACCTTCCCTATCCCTACCTAAGTCAACCTAAGTCTGTCAGCACGTGGGTCTAGGCTGGCTCTCACTGCCTCTACACTTGGCACCTCTTCACATGGAGATCTTTAGTCTTCCCAGCATTTCCCCATGTCATGTTCTCGCCATAGCTCACCTTTGGGAGCCTTGACAATTCTGTCTGACCCTCTCCCCAGGCGCTGACATTGGAAAGAGAGCTCTCTCTACTCCTGCCCATAAGTTTGAACCTCTATCCATAAAGTAAACCCCAATATCCATGTACCTCTTTGTACCTGCAATTTGGGCAATCAACCACCCTTTTAATCAGGCCTAGAGAAAGAAAAAGTCTCAAGTCAGTTTCTTTACATCTGTGGTCTTCATATTATTTGCATCAGAATCAAATGTAGTGTTGCTAAAAACTGCAGCCTTCAGCCGGGCACAGAGGCTGAAGCCTGTAATTCCAGCACTTTGGGAGACTGAGGGGAGAGGATTACCTGAGCCTGCGGGTTCGAGACCAGCCTGGGCAACATGGTGAGATCTCATCTCTACAATAAATCAGAAAATTAGCTGGGTGTGGCAACATGCACCTGTAGTTCTGGTTACTTGGAAGGCTGAGGTGGAAGGATCGTCTGAGCCCAGCAGGTCGACACTGGGGTGGCTATGAGCATGCCACTGCATTCTAGCCTGGGTGACAGAGTGAGACTACAACTCAAAAGCAAAAAATGCAGTCTTCATATTGCTTTGCTGAGGCAGACTCTCTATCAGTATAGCTTAAAGGTCTGTCTTTTTAGCAAGTATTTTAGGTGATTCTTTGTACATTACAGTTTTAGACCCCTAGCTAAGATCCAGTATAGATTACTTACTCCAAAGGAGCTTCCACCTCTCCAAAAGCTAAGCTTTGAGCTCCAGACTGTTTCCTTACAATGGCTACTCCTACCTTGGCATGATTTAGCTATCTCTAAATTCATACTGTTCACAAACTGTTTTTTGAAAATTATGCATAAGGTCTCTAAGTAAAAGATGATGAAACATTGAGCTTTCATTAAAGTCGACATCTGGTGGTCATAGTGAGGAATGGCATGTTTTCCTGAGAAAAAATTGTGGGCAGTTGTAAAACTGGGGAAATTTTTGAAAAAATGTTTCCTTGGTATCGTAAGGGATTGGCACCATAGTTTTTTTTTTTAATCTTATGTGATCTAAGTTTTTCTTTATAGCATCAGGGAATTTTGACACATAGCTATGGAGTGTACTTTCACTTTCAAACAGTAATGATTTCAATTAGATGACCTAGCCCAGCAAACTCTTTCTGCAAAGGGCCAGATAGCAAATATTTTAGGATTCATGGGCCATATGGTCTCTGTTGCAACTACTCAACTCTGCCACTGTAGGATGAGAGCAGCCATAGACAATATGTGCACAATGGGCATGGTATGTGCCTATAAATCTTTGTTTATGAATACTAACATTTGAATTACACATGCCACAAAATATTGTTCATATTTTCTCAACCATTTAAAAATACAAAAGCCATGTTCTGGCTGCAAACCTTGCAAAAACAGGCAACAAGGTGGGAGATGGCCCTCAGTCCATAGTTTCCAGATACCTGGCCTAACTCATATAAACTGCCTGCTTCATTACCTTTCTTTTCAGGATGATTCTGAAGGATAAATACTGAATGTTTCTGTTGGATATCTTTTGTTTGTATCTCCGTGTATGTATTGAAAAAGTGTGGGTCTGTGAGACCAGTGTACCATCTGATCTACAAACTTTGAACCCTGTAGAGCCTTGGCAAAGATGACCACAACAGCTAATAATAGACTAAATAAAGGAACCCTATAGAAGACAGTTTCTTCTAAAGATAACCTCATAGACAAAATTTACAAAGCATATGAGAAAATCAAATGCCATAAGCAATAATAAGAAACTGTAGATAAAGAACCTGATTTGATCATTAAAACAAAAGCCAACTAATGAGTTATTCTGTAGAGTAGACACAGCTAAACAGAGAGCTGTGAATTTGAAGAGATATCTATAGAAGGACCAAAATATAATTCAGATGGGTAGAGATGTGGAAGTTGCTAAAGGGAAGTTAAGAAACAAGACAGATAAATGGTAAGCTTCAACGTAACATAAATAGGAATTAAAGCTGAAAGGATGGGAGAGGTAATGATCAAAAGATAATGCCTATGTTAGGAAGTATTCTTCTTGGCATGTGTAAACTTAATCTTAGTATTAGTGGAGTGCTTGAAAATGTGCACTTTAGAATCAGACGGATTTTGGGTTGATTGTGGTTCCATCACTTGAAATATGGGATCTTGTGCAAGTAACTGAAGTCTTGTTTTTCTTATTTGTCAGTCTATCTTACACAAGGAGATTGTGACAAGTAATGCAGGAGAGACTTAGCACAGTGACTGGCTCTAGTGAGCCACTGCAATTACTGTAATCGAGAGGCACAGAAGAGAACTCAGATAAAGAGTGGAATTGACTTTGGAACTGAGGTGACACTTCAAATGCCCTCACTTCAATTCTTCACAGTCTTCCCTCTCACAATGTTCTTACATAAATCAGTTTTATTTGTCTTAACTCCTCTCTCTGTCACTCTTTTGGGTTTGATTTGTTTTCCTTTTCCTGACATCTCCCACTGAATCTCCATTATGACCAGTTTCGCAGTGAGCACTGTCACTGAAGCTTTTTTTTTTTTTTTTTTTTTGGTTAGGCTATATTTCCATCCTCCAGTGCCATTTAGATACCTGAGTTTTCACATGTACATAGAGTTGTTTTATCATCTTGTCTTGAAGTTAGAACCTCCTGGGACCTTTATGAAACAAGACGTCTGTGTAATTTAGCCATTCCTGGGAATGCAATTAAAAATAAAAATAAAGAGCAATAAAAATAAAAAGAAATTTCTTTGAACACCAAGTGGTTTCTCACTCTTAAGTGACTTTCTTATTTTTTTCTCTTTGTGAAACTTAGGATAATGTCACTCTGTCTTGTCCTTGTAGATTTCAGCAGAAAAGGTGCTTGCCTCACAGGGAGGAATTGGCTGCTGTTACTGTGCCATTGTCCCTAGATTTACATCTATACTTTGATCCTGCCTTTCCTGTCTGCCTGCACCCCACCCACAATGTCTTCTATAAATCAAGATTATTCCTTTGCAAAAATAATCAACTGAAACTTTGTAGAACAATCATTAAAAAAAAAGTTCAGGTCATAATATCCTAACATTAGCTGATAATTGAGACTTGAGTTTGGGTCAAATTGAAACAAGTAAAATTCATTGTTCATCATTGAGAATCAAACAAGCAATTAATGGCTTTGGTAGCCTTGGGCCACAATGCTCCTTGGCCTGGTTTCTTTTAAACTTCACTTCATACAAGGGGTTGATACCTGGAAAGCATACTGTCTTTGCACTGTGCTTTGCAAAGGAACCAGTAGAGGCCCAGAGAGAAACACCCCAGCACCTTCCATTGCCTCCTTTGCACTTCTCTGCTGCTTTTCCTCTCCTCCTACACTTTTCTTCAGAGACATCATGCTCAGATGATGCACTAGTCAAGGGTATGATTTGGGATGGTGGAATATTTATTTAGTCTCATGTCCTTCCTTTGAAAGCTATAAACTTTGGGGCCCATTGAAATGAGGCGAATTATAATAGCAAGTATATTCACTTTCTATGGTTACCCCAAACTCAGTGGCTTAGCACAAGACACATTTTTTATCTTATAGTTGTGGAGGTCAGACATTCAAAATTGATCAGCTGGACTGTGTACCTCCTGGATGCTCTAGGAGGGAATGATTCCTTACCTCTTCCAGATTCTAGAGACCACTGGAGTTCCTTGGTTTGTGGCCCTTTCTCTGATCTGCTCCTATCCTCACATCTCCTCTGCCTCAGACCTTCCTGCTTCCATCGTGTAAAGACCTTTGTGATTGCATTAGGCATACCTGAATAAGCCAGAATCATCTCCTCATTTCATGATTCTTAAATTAATCAGGCCTGCAAAGTCCCTATTACTCTGTAGGATAACATATTCAGTTTCTGGCGATTATGATGTACTCATTTTGGTGGGGCCATCATGCTGCCTAGCATAGAAGTATTGGCTGTACTTGCAGCTGATCACATGTCTTCTATCAATATCTTGGTATATGACTAAAACATTGTATTGCCATTTAACTTTTTCAAGTTTATGTCTCTTCTTCCCACTATTATTAATGTAAGTTTCTTAGTAAAGACTACACCTTAGGAGCTTTTTGTCCCTTCCAAGGTCAGAATTTTACATTTGGTAAGTGCTTGGTAACTTGGTAATTTGATTTTATCCAAGATTACATAACATTAGAGGATAATCCAGTTGTAGATTCCTGATATTTTTCTCCAAAGAACATACAAGGGGGACCCAAAAAAAGAATTCAGCTATAAAAAAATTATGTATTCATTCCTACATGTTTCAACTTCTGTCACCTTCAAAGTACTCTCCGTTTGATGCAATACATCATCCATTGAGATGTTTTTTCCACTGCTCAAAACAGTTTTTGAACTTGTTGATTTTATGCCTTTTAGTGCATCTGTTGTTTTTTGTATCACCTCTTCCACATCAGCAAAATGTTTCTCTTTGAGGACTTTTTTCATCCAGAGAAAAAACAACAACAACAACAAAGGTGCTCGAGTGAGACCAAGTGAATAAGGAGGGTGAGGCATTGGGGTCATGCCATTTGGAGTCAAAAACTGCTGAACACTCGTTGCGGTGTGGGCAGGTGTGCTTGTAAATCACCCATCATGAAATGGGAAAAATGTGTTGAAAGAATCCCCCCCCAAAAAAAATCACTGAAGTCAAATACAGCCTCTCACAACAATGCTAGCTGATACATTGATGCCAATGGCTTCCTAGAACACTTACATTGTGGGGGAAGCCTGTACTACAAAGGGTCTGCCCTCCAAAAAAATAATTGTGTGTTTGGTGGCCCCTCCCTGGTAGAAGATGCCACCATTTGTGTACAGATATGCTTTTACTGACCCCCTCCATCACCAAGAGGTCAATTGAGGATAAGCAGTAACAATGATTCATCATTGTCATCTTGCTTTTCTCCACTTATAATCAAACATATAAAATTTTAAATCATGAGCTAGGACCCACATGTAAGGAATAAAAGGAAGTGTACTAGACCCAGACACATAAAATATGAACCTTTAAAATTCACTAACACCATAACAAACTGTAAAATAAAATATGAACAAAGGAATGAAAATAATGCTCAAATTCAGATGTTAAGGTATGCCAGTGTGCATATGTGTATTCATATGTGTGAATACATCTCACAAACAAAAACAAAAAATTTACATCAAACTAAAAAGAACAACAGCAGAGTGAACAAAAGAAACAATCAACAGAGTGAAAAGGCAGTCAACAGAATGGAAGAAGATATTTGCAAACCAAACATCCAATAAGGGGTTAATATCTATAGTATAAAAGGAACTCAACTCAACAGCAAGAGAAAACCAATAACTTGCTTAAAACCAATAAGTTGCTTAAAACATGGACAAAGGACATGAACAGACATTTCTCAAAAAAAGATATGCTTCAAAAGAAGAAATGACCAACAAGTATATCAAAAAATGTTCAATATTACTAATCACTAGAGAAGTTAAAACCACAATGAAATATCACATCACACTGTTAGAATGACTATTATCAAAAAGACAAAAGATAACACATGTTGATGAGGATGGGGTGAAAAAGGAACCGTTGCACATTGTTGGTAGGAATGTAAATTAGTACGGCCATTACAGCAAGCAGTATGAAAGCTTCCAAAACAAAGCTAGAACTACCATATGATCCAGTATTCTCACTACTGGGCATATATCCAAAGGAAATTAAATGTGTATGTCCAAGAGACTTCTACCCTTCCATGTTCATTTCAGCATTATCCACAATAGTTAAGATATGGAAACAACCTAAGTGTCCATCAACAGATAAATGGATCAAGAAAATGGTATATATGCACAATGGAATACTAATCAACCTTATAACAGGAAATGTTGTCATATGCAACAACATGGATGAACCTGGGGGAGATTATGTTAAGTGAAATAAATCAGGCACAAAAAGTCAAATACCCCATGATCTCACTTATATGTGAAATCTAAAGAAGTTGATCTCATAGAAGTAGATACTAGAATGGTGGTTACCAAAGACTAGGGAAAAAGGGGTAGAAAAGTTTTTGTCAAAAACTTTGTCAAACAAAATTTCAGGCATATAAGTTCAAGAGATCTATGGTGATGATAGTTAGTAACAATGTATTATATTCTGAAAATCTTTGAGAGTAGATTTTAAATGTTCTCACTACCACAAACGATAAGTATGTGAGGTGATGCATATGCCAATTATCTCAATTGAGCCATTGCACAAAGTATACAAATTTCAAGACATCATGCTGTAGACAATAAATACACGCAATATTGATTTATCAGTTTAAAAAATTTAAAAAAAGAAAAAGATTAATTCAGAGTTCTATTGATTAATGATTGAATCCAACCAAGAATGATGATAATGGTGCTTAAAATCAAGGAGATACCATGTGTGTATCTGTGCAGATAAATGTGCGTAGTTGTAGAGTTCTCTCCACATTGCTTCAAGTGTCCTCAGCTCTGGCTGCTTTTGCAGGGCTCTGATGTCCAAGCATGTCTTTATTCATAATTCAACCTTTTCCTGAGGAACATTTTCATTCTATGATACCAGACCATTTTGATAGGATGTCATCATCTTCTAAATGGAATTAACTAAAGGTCAGTAAGTGCCATTTTGATAGTCACAGGTATGCTTTCTTTTCCACTGAATTAAATTAGAGAAAATTTTGAATGATCTGAGGTCTTGTCTTCTTACAAATAAGTCTGACTTTTGAAGAAAGTGTAAATTAAGGAAGTTTTTTCTGCTATTTATTCTTGGAGAGATTTCTTTGTTCCCATTTCTCTTCAACTTGCAAGTTGGGTTTCATTCTAGTTTATCTTCCATGTTAACTAATAAATAGAGTTAGCTGAGCCGGGCTCGGTGGCTCAGCCTGTAATCCCGCGCCTTTGGGAGGCTGAGGTGAGTGAATTGCCTGAGCCCGCGGGTTTGAGACCCGCCTGGGCAGGCGAGACCTCATCTCTACAATAATTAAAAGAAAAAAAAAAATCAGCCGGGTGTGGTAGCGCGCGCCTGTAGTTCCAGCTACTTGGAAGGCTGAGGCGGAAGGATCACGGGAGCCAGCAGGTCAAGGCTGCGGTGGCTGGGAGCGGTCACTGCACTCCAGTCTGGGCGACAGTAAGACTCCAACTCAAAAATAAATAAATAAATAAATAAATAGAGTTCGCTGAATGAGTTGTTTAAGGAGGAAACTTGCAAAGAATATTCATGTCATAAGAAGGCAAAACTCCTGGAGGTGGGCTGGGCATGATTACTTGAGCCTATAATCCAAGCACTTTGGGAGGCTGAGGCGAGAGGACTACTTGAGCCCAGAAGTTGACCACAAACCTAGCCAACATAGTGAGACTTCATCTCTACAAAAAAATTATCCAGGTGTGGTGGTACATGCCTGTGGTCCCAGCTACTCAGGAGGCTGAGGCAAAAGGATTGCCTGAGCCCAGGACAACCAGGTTGTAGTGAGTCATGCGTATGCCACCTCTATTCAACCTGAGTAACAGAGTGAGGCTTTGACTTAAAAAAAACAGAAAAAACTTTTGAAGGCAGTGGCTATATATGTGAAATGATAAGAGGTGAGGTTGGCAACAGACCTGGGTTCCTCTACAGAGCCCCTGGAACCATCCATGCCTTCCATCTGGGACTGTCTCTTCCCTGGTCCTAGAAAGCAGTTATGGAAAGCTGGGCTGGTTTGAGTTTTAGTGTATCTTTAGGAAAATCCAGTTTGAAGAATTGTTTTCTTCCCTGATTTATATGTCAGAAATTGAAAACAAGCAATCACATACATTTTTAAAAGTTGTGAAATTATTTCTTTATGCCAACTGCCATCCTCTTTCTTTCATTGGAATTTTTGTTTCCTAAAAAAAAAAAAAAAAAAAAGAATTCTGGAAGACTAGCTAGCATGTACAGATTCAGACATCTGTGTGCCAGATGGAACATACCCTGTTCTGTAGAAAACTCCAGACCAATTCATTTGAAGTGAATTGAGCAGAAGACCCATGAAGGAAGGGGGTTATATGGGGCAGGAAAGTCCCGTGGGGCAGGAAAGTCCCAGCAGAGGTTAGACATCTTTGTTTTCTGTTCTCTCTCCTCCTCAAATTCCTCTGTTGTTCTCTTTCACCCCTCCTCCATGCTCCTTTTTCTAGTTTTAGAATATCATATTATAGGTTAGTGAAAATCAATAGTTTTTTTCACAAACCATAGTTTTTTTTTCCAAATGCTCTGTGTAGAAATGATTACCTTATAAATTCTCCCCTCCTGTGTACACATTAGGGTATGATGGTTTAGACCAGGGTTTCCCATCCTTGACACTAGTGACATTTGGGACTGGATAACTAACAGCATCTCTGATCTCTACCTACTGGATGCCAGTAGCAATCTTACCCCCATTGTGACAACCAAAAATGACTCCAGATATTGCCAAGTGTCCTGGGGGCATGGGGCAGGGGGTGCAAAACCATCCCCAGTTGAGAACCACTGAAATATGTATTTCTCATTTTCCCAAGGTTACAATGAATATAATTAATTTAAAATATAAAGCTTCTACTATAATTCTTGTGTCACAGCTGGATATTTTTATTAAGTTGAAACTGGTTTTACATCATTTCAAATGTCTTTTACAGTCTTTTAGTCTAATTAAAATACAGCCTTTATAATGTTAAGATATTATCATATCAAGATCATGCCACTGTCAATCTCAGTGCTCACGCATGGTTGAGCCACACAGCTCTAAGTGTCATTTCTCTAATTTCTTCCGTTGCTCACTCTTGTGTACCAACCTATGTGACAGTCACAATTGCAACATCCGGATTTTCTCATCCGCTCTTTGAATGTAACTCTATCTTATCTATTTTTTATTCTGTGTCATTCTCAACTTTTTGTTTTGTTCTCTAGCCAATTTCTTCTTTTTCCCAGGGTTCCATCAAGAATCCCCCGCTGCCTTAGGTTTAAGCAGCCCATTATATGGAACAGTATCAAAGCTTTTTTGAAAATTGAGATGATCCATGTTGCAAGCATTACAATTTTTCAGTGTGTCTGTAAGAAACTCCAAAGTATACAAAAGAGCCAGTGAAGTGAGATAGATAACATCTTTCTACATAAATCCTTCTCACTCTTTGTCTTCTTGAGGCCAAAATGCCCATCTGAAAGGGAGAAAGATGCTTTTTGAATGTATGTTGAATGCATTCCAAATATTTGGATGTTTGGCATCATGTCGACAGCCATCTGGAAGGCTGATAAAATTTTTCTTCTGGATACTTTGAGAGTGTGTGGCCAGAGCTTTTGTGTCTTCTTGGAATACTGTTGACTGTGGCTGAGTTAACTAATGCTTATCAAGTCCTTACTGAATACCATGCATGCAATAGCTAGTTGATCTCCCTTCGTATCACATGAGGTGTGTGTTTTTGTCCCCACTTTATAGATAAATGTGTCTCAAAGGCTGAGGTCACAAAACAAGTGGCAGACCCACATTTGAACTTGAGTGTGCTGACTGCTACTTCAGTCTCCTTCCTCCACAACATAGAGAAAGATCACAGAGTCCTGTGCCCAAGACTCAAATTTTCAACTGTATTAAGTCACTTCATCCTTCCTACTCAAAATGTAACCCTTGGGCCAGCAACTTCAGCAACACCTATGCACTTATTAGAAATGCAGAATCCTGGGCCCCATTCAAGATCTACCGAATCAGAATCTGCATTTCAACAAGACACCCAGATGGTTTCTATGTACACTAAATTTTGAGCAACACTGCTGTTCAGCTCTGTGGTTCTGGAAAGATAATCACCCAGTTAGGTCACTATGCTGTGTCCCTTTAAGACACCATGTTCCCCAGCAGCTCATCCTCTTTCTACTGTTCTTGCTTACCTTCCTCCACTGTTGTACTCTTAAATCCTCCTCCTAGCATTTTGCCTTATATTTTAGGTAAGAAAAGACCAATAGGTTTTGACTCCTTTGCCAACATGAAGTGGAATTCACAGTGGTTTCCTAGAGCTTTGTGTTAAGTAGGATTATGAGGTTCTATCTGGCATAGGCTGGTAAGAGTATGATGTTTGCTATAGGTGTGGGAAGTGGAAGAGGACAGCATGCATGCCTTGGATTGGCCATTCTTGTTCTGAACATTACTTTTATACTTTTCATTATCAATACTTATAGATTTGTGGCCTCACTGTCTCAACACCATGCTAAGTTACTGCATAGACAATCTGATGAGCCAATTTCAGCTAATGGTTGAGCAGTGATCATGAATTATTTGTAACTCCCAAGTAACTGCATATTTTGATAGGACCCTTTAATTCTTTGATACAAAAGCAACATTAATGGCAGAATTTTGACTCATTGGGGCTTTTTCATTTTTAAATTCTATTCAATTCAATAAATTTAGGATCTCAACATGCTAGTGGGGACCCAAACTTCCCCATCTTCTTGTAAAGTGACAGCATTGGTGAGGAAGGGCACCTTGTGAAAATATATAACAGCCCAGTTCACATTCAACACCTTCAAGAAGAAAACAATATCTGCTTAAGAGGACCAGAATGGAGGGTTTCAAGAGACAGCTGACCCAGTTACAGAGACTGGTCCCACCAAGAACAGTTCAGCAATGCAGACCAGCCATAAAGGGCACAAGTCAAGACTGAATGACTGTAATTACAGATCACATTTGTGTAGAGTGCCACCATGTACTAAATATTTCTTCATTTTCTCGATTGATCCCTGAGTTCTTTTGCTAAACCTTACTTGTAATCAATTTTTCCCATAGTTTTTTTGTTTGTTTGTTTGGTTGGTTGGGGTTTTTTTTGTTGTTTTGTTGTTTGTTTTTTGCTAGCATTGGGGTCAGAATCACTGAATTTGATTCTTCTAAGGTGGATTTTTATGAAAGAAACAAAAGAATTCATTGAGAATCTTGATTCAATGCTAGGAAGAGAATGAATAAATTAATAGTAGTAGACACACAGGGGCCACAGTGACTCTAAAAGACCAAGTAGTATTTACACAGCCCTTCCTATCAGGGATGTGTGAGAACTTAGCTAGGCATGAGTGGGATTTTGCCATCTGCCCATCTATTCATCCAGTCAATTGGTCAACAGACATTTAGGGCATGTGCAATTAAAAGGAACCAGTACTACACTAGGACCAGAGGAACAAGATGACTGATACAGCTCCTCCCCTTCTGAAATTCACCATCTACCCTGATTCTGCTCCAGATTCTTATTTCATCATCTGGATATCATATGTTTCTCTTTCCTTTGTTAATCCACATCCAGGCTGATCATGAAGGTCCATGTAAAGACATTTACTTCCTTTTATCTGGTTTGATTCATGAATGGTAAAGTTCTGTTTCATGGCTTTTAGTTCATCAACATTCGGTTTCTAACATACAGATGCTTTCTCTGCACATTTATGTTTAATTACATGGTGACTACATGAGTGCATTTTCATGTGTAAGATAGTCACCCATATGGCTCCATTAAAAGTCACCTTTGATATTTCTGTCACCTGTACCTAGTATGAGATTCCTCCACAGAGGTGACAACTGTCCCCAGTAATTCTGAACCCTTAAGCATCTCTCTAACAATGTCTGTTCCAATTTGTTTCTCACATAGCACCAAAATACACCTGGCATGGCTAATGTTGTCAGTCTGTCAATTACCTTGGTTCTATGGTTAGAGAATGATAAAATTCTATGGCATAAAGGAGCAGGAAATTAGGGACAGGGGGATTTATCTCCAGAACTATGTGTTTCCTAGAAGATTCCTTTTTCCTATAACCTTTAGTGAGCTTGTCATTTTCACCTCTGCAGATTCCCCTAAGCAGCTATATGCTGGAGTTACAAGCTAACCCTGGTTGCAGATTTCTGCCTTGCTAGAGTCTGGTTGTCCCAACATATTGTCACAGCTACTCTATTTTAGGGTAGGCTTTTGGAAGGATGATAGTCAGGTGACATGAGGTTGAGCTATACTAGGTGCCCAGTTTCAGAAATTGGGTGGCTAAATTCAAATCTGCCCTGGCCAGTGTTTCTCTTCCTTCTCCATCTCCCTCCCCCACATCACCACCTTGTAAAACTCAGTATGGTTCTCTAATGTCTTATGTTTTCTTACCTTTGGGCATGCCTTGCTACCCTTTGCTCCCTTTGCCTTAGACTATTTCTTTTCATATTTTCCTTATTTGAGAAATAGGCCACAGCCAAGACTTTTTCCAGTGTTTGCAGGAAAGTGCTGTATGTCAAATGATGATGAGAATCTAAAAGATGAAGAAAGTAAGATCACTAGATGAGACCCAAAGACTAGATTCTATGGCAGGCTTGCTCTTTCTATCTCTCAATAATGTTGTAGTGACTTGCAATGAGATGCAGTTGTAAGGTAGTAGGAGAGGGCTTGTCTGTAAGTAGATTGTGTGTGTGTGTGTGTGTGTGTGTGTGTGTGTGTGTGTGTGTGTGTGTGTGTGTGTTTTAACTTTTAAAAACTTTATATAAATATATCTCATTGAGATGAGCCTGGATATTGTATTGTCTGGACTCATGAGATCAGCAGTTATGAGATCAGTAAATTTGTTTAATTCCTGGACCTAGATTACCGCTGCCTTCTCAAAAGCTTAGCAGCTTAAAACAAGACAAATCATACAGTTCTAGATGTCAAAAATCCAAAATAATTCTTAGAGAGCTAAAATCAAGGCATTCCTTGATTCCTAACTTTTGCATCTGTCATTCCATCTCCTTCTTCACTTTTATAAGGACTCTTGTTATATTATATTGGGCCCAGTTACTCTGGTATGCCCAAGTCTGGAAATCAAAAGAAGGCTCTGAGGCTGAGCATAATGGCTCATGACTGTAGTCCCAGCATTGTGGGAGGCCAAGGCAGTAGGATGACTTGAGGCCAGGAGTTCAAGACTAGCCAGACAACCTAGTGAAACCCTATCTCTACAAAAAGCAATAAAAATTAGTTGGGTATGGCAGCATATGCCTGTAATACCAGCTACTCAGTAGGATGCGGTGAGCTATGATCATGCCACTGCACTCCAGCCTGGGTAACAGAGTGAAACCTCGTCTCTTTAAAAATATTTTTAATTAAAAAAAAAGAGAAGGCTCTGACTGGACACTTAGTAGTAACAAAGATACAGAAAGTAACTGAAGTTATAATGGATGCTGGGATATCGCATAGAGCAATGGCTCTTAATCATTTTTAGAAAATCTAATGAATCCTAGGAATTTTTGCTTCAGAAAAATGCAAATTCAGACACAGACTCACATGCAATGTCAGAGGTTTAAGTACTCTCTAGGCATTCGTGGATGTCAGGATAAGAACTCCTGATGTATAGTTATCTAGGAAAACTATTCAGTCGAATTCTTACTCCACATTTCTCACCAAAATAAAAACATGGGAGAGTATTAAAAATGATCTTGAGGTGACAAAGGCATTTCTAACCTAAGGCTAAAATCACCAGCACATGAAGAAAAGACTAAAAAATCCAATCACATAAGAATATTTCGTGTGTGTGTGTGTGTGTGTGTGTGTGTGTGTGTGTGTGTGTGTGTGTTTTCTATGTGAAAATAAATATAAACAAAATCAAAAGGGAGTCTTTTAAATATAATGACCTCTGTTTCTTAGGGTAGATACCTAGTAGTAGGATTGCTGGAGCAAATGGTAGATCTTAATTCTTTGAGAAATCTCCATATCACTGTCCATAGATATACTAATTTACACTCCCACCAACAGTGTATAAGTGTTCTCTTTTCTCCACATCTGTACCAACATCTATTGTTTTTTGATTTTTCAATAATGCCATTCTGACTGGTGTAAGGTAGAATCTCATTGTGGCTTTAATTTGCATTTTCCTGATGAAGAGTGATGCTGAGCATTCTTTTATGTTTGTTGGCATTTTGTATATCTTGAGAGATGCCTATTCATGTCATTTGCCCACTTTTTAATGGGGTTACTTGCTTCTTCTTGCTGATTTGTTTGAGTTCTTTGTAGATTCTGGATATTAGCCCTTTGTCAGATGTGTAGTTTGTGAATATCTTCTCCCATTCTATAAGTTGCCTATTTGCTCCATTGATTATTTCTTTTGCTATGCAGAAGTTTTTAGTTACTTATTTTTGTTTTAGTTGCATTTGCTTTCAGGGTTTTAGCCATATGTTCATCACAGCACAATTTACAATTGGAAAGATGTGGAATCAACCTAAATGTCCATCAAATGATCACTGGATAATGAAAATATGGCATATATACACCATGGAATACTACACAGTCATAAAAAAGAGTGAAATCAAATCCTTTGCAGCAACATGAATGGAGCTGGAGATCATCACCCTCAAAACAGAAAACCACACACCACATGTTCTCACGCATATGTGGGAGCTAAATGGTCACAAAGATGGAATTAATAGACACTGGGGGCACTGATAATGGGGTTCAAAAACTACTTACAGGGCATAATGTTCACTGTCTGGGGTATGGGCCACCTGAGACCAAATCCACACCACCACAATATATACATGTAACAAATATGCATGTGTACCTCATGAATCTAAAATAAAAATAAAAATACATTTTTAAAAATCAAAAGGGAAATAACAAAATGAAAAACAATTTGAAACTCATGTTAAAGTCAAAAAGTTATTTCATTTTACTTTTTTAGAAACAAGGTCTTGCTCTGTTAACCAGGCTAGTGTACAGTAGTGTGAGCATAGCTCATTGCAGCCTCCAACTTCTGGACTCTAAAGATTTTCCCACCTTGGCCTCCTGCATAGCTAGGGTTACAGGTGAACAATACCACACCTGACAAATTTTTTAATTTTTGTAGAGATGGGATGTCTCACTATGTTGCCCAGGCTGGTCTTAACTCCTGGCCTCAAGTGATCCTCCCCTCTCAGCCTCCCAAAGTGCTGGACTTATAGGCATGAGCCACCATGCGTGCTCTAACTTTCTTAATATTAAACACATTCTTTTTTTTTACATAAATGATCTACATTTTTATTTATTGTTTTATGGCTTAACATTATAGCCAGGAAATAATAACCAATATGTCTATGAAATAAGTATTTTTTAAAAGTTTTAATCTCTCCATGTTTACTATATCATGTAATATTTTCCAAAATATAAAAATTGTTACACTCGTAATAATTTATCAGAACTCATCAGTCTTTCAAAAAACCATTTTGTAACCATTAATTCATTTGAATAAATGACTGTAATCTGTCAAATAAAAATTCATTCGCAAAACTATAATATATATGTCAACATTCATGTTTTCCATGTACAGACAAGTCTTAAAAATTTTGGATTTCAAAATTACTATAAGCTATATTAAAAATTTTAATCAGGTATTGTATTGACATTCAAATATATTTGTGAATCAGACTTAACTAATGTATATATTTTAATTCATGAATTTCTTCTTTTTTTCTTTTAAATCAATATTTTCTATTATGATATTGTGGGGTACAGTTAATGGTTAGGTATACAAATATGCTTCATTCAGGCCCCCTTGTTGATAACAGGTGTCTCTCCATCCCCAGACAGATATTTACTGCCATTAGTCCCATCCCCCTGCCCCCCCCATAGTTTCCCACCACCATCAGTCATTTTCTTATGGTAGTGCGTTGGATGATCAAGGTCTACTATATGAGTGAGAACATGTGATATACTCAGATCTTTGTTTCTGTGAGAGATCACTCAGTATTATAGACTCTAGTTCCATCCAGGTTGCTGCGAAATTCATGATTTTGTTATTTTTTATGGCTGAATAGTATTCCATCGTGTATATGTACCACATTTTTAAAATCCAGTCCTCTTTTGATAGACAGCATGGTTGCTTCCAGGTTCTTGCTATTGTGAACAATGCTGCGATAAACATTCGTGTGCAGGTATCTTTTTGATAGACTGATTTGAATTCTTCAGGGTATATTCCCAGTAGGGGGACTGCAGGGTCATATGGGAGGTTGATGTTTAGAGCTTTTAGGAATCGCCACACTGCTTTCCACAGAGGTTGCACTAGTTTACACTCCCACCAACAGTGTAGGAGTGTTTCCTTTTCGCCACACCCTCTCCAACAGCTGTTATTTTTTGAGTTATTGATAATTGCCATTCTGACTGGAGTTAGGTGGTATCTCAGTGTGGTTTTGATTTTCATCTCCCTGATGATTAGTGAGGTTGAACATTTCTTCATGTGTCTGTTGGCTACTCAGATGTCTTCCTTTGTGAAGTGTCTGTTCATATCTTTTGCCCATTTTATAATGAGGTTGTTTGTTTTTTTCTTTTCAGCACGTTTGAGTTCCTGTAGATCCAGATGTTAAGTCTTTGTCAGACCTGGAGTTGGCAAATACTTTTTCCCATTCTATAGGCTGTCTCCCTGCTCTTT
>NW_007055603.1:313544-324871 GCF_000164805.1 Carlito syrichta | reverse complement strand
AGGTTTTGCTTCTGGAATCTCAATTCTATTCCATTGATCTATATGCCTGTTCCTATACCAATACCAAGCTGTTTTGATGATTGTAGATTTATAGTAAAGTTTGAAGTCTGGTAATGTGATACCACCTGCTTTGTTTTTTTTTTTTTTTTTGCTGAGGATTGTTCTGGCTATTCTTGGACGTTTGTGTTTCCATATGAATTCCTGTGTTGTTTTTTCTAGGTCTGAGAAGAATGTTGTTGGTAATTTGATAAGTATTACATTGAATCTGTAGATCGCCTTAGGTAAGATGGACATCTTCACAATGTTGATTCTTCCAATTCATGAGCATGGGATACTTTTCCACTTGTTTGTGTCATCTTTGATTTCTTTGAGCAGTGTTTTATAGTTTCATTCTAAAGGTTTCTCACATTTCTGATTAGGAAGATGTCAAGGTATTTCATTTTTTTGTGGCTATTGTGAATGGAATTGTGCTTTTTACTTAGGTTTCTGTTTATTATTGGTGTAAAGAAATGCTATTGTCTTTTGCACATTTATTTTATTTTATTTTATTTTATTTTATTATTTTATTTTTTTTGAGTTGGAGTCTCACTCTTTTGCCCAGACTGGAGTGCAGTGGCCACTCCCGGTCACCGCAGCCTCAACCTTCTGGGCTCCAGTGATCCTTCCGCCTCAGCCTTCCAAGTAGCCAGAATTACAGGCATGCGCTACCACACCCGGCTGATTTTTTGATTTATTGTAGCGATGAGGTCTCACTTCCCAGGTGGGTCTCAAACCCGTGGGCTCAGGCAATTCACTCACCTCAGTCACCCAAAGGTGTGGGATTACAGGTTGAGCCACTGAGCCCGGTTGCACATTTATTTTATATCCTGAGACTTTTCTGAAGGCCTTTATCAGTGTAAGGAGGTTTTTGACAGATTCTCTTCGGTTTTCAAGGTACATGATCATGTCATCTGCAAAGAGAGATAATTTGACTTCCTCTTTTCCTATTTGGATACCCCGATTGCCTTCTCTTCTCTGATTGCTCTAGCCAGGACTTCCAATACTATATTGAACAGGAGGGGTGAGAGTGGACATCCTTGTCTTGTCCCAGTTTTCAGGGGAAATGATTCCAATTTTTTTCCATTTAGGAGTATGCTGGCTGTGGGTTTCTCATAGATGGCTTTTACTACTTTGAGGTGTATTCCCCATATGCCTAGATGTTCAAGGGTTTTTATCAAGAAGGGGTGCTGGATTTTATCAAAAGTTTTTTCTGCATCTAATGGTATAATCATGTGTTTTTTGTTTTGACATCTGTTTTTGTATTTAATTACATTTATGATTTTACGAATGTTGAGCCAGCCTTGCATCCCAGGGATGAAGCCTACTTGGTCATGATGGATGGTTTTTGAGATGTGTTGTTGAATCCAGTTTGCTAGGATCTTGTTGAGAATTTTAGCATCTATGTTCATCAAAGATATTGGCCTGTAGTTCTCTTTCTTTGTTGGATCTTTACCTGGCTTGGGTATCAATGTGATGTTAGCTTCATATAAAGATTTGGGGAGGGTTCCATCTTTCTCAATTGCCTGAAATACCTTCAGTAGGATTGGAATCAGCTCCTACTTAAATGTCTTGTAGAATTCTGCTGGAAAGCCATCTGGTCCAGGGCTTCTTTTTGTTGGTAGTTTTCTTATTACATAGTCAATTTCCTTGATTGTTATTGGTCTATTTAGGGTCTCAATTTCTTCTTGTTTCAACCTAGGCAGGTTGTGTGATGACAGAAAGTCCTCCATTTCCTTGAGGTTTTCAAGTTTGTTTCCATACAAGTGTACATAGTAGTCTCTAATGATCTTTTTTATTTCTTCAGGGTCAGATGTGACTTCATCTTTTGTGTTTCTGATTATCCTTATTTGGGTTTTTTCTTTCTTTTTCTTGGTCAGTCTAGCTAGGGGACCATTAATCTTGTTTATCCTTTCGAAGAACCAGCTCTTTGTTTCATTAATTTTTTTGTATTGTCTTTTTGTCTTCTATGTCCTGGATTTGGGCTTTTATTTTGGTGATCTGGATTCTTCTGCTGAAATTAGGATTTTCGTGGTCTTGCTTTTCCAGCTTCCTTAGGTGGCTTGTTAGGCTGTTAATTTGTGCTCCTTCCATTTTCTTCATGTGCGTTTGTAGGGATATAAATTCCCCTCTTACTATAGCCTTTAAGGCGTCCCAGAGATATTGGTAAGATGTTTCTTCATTTTCATTTGTTTCCAGGTATCTTTTGATCTCTGTTTTGATTTCATCATTGATCCAGGAGTTGTTTAGCATCATGCTGTTTAGTGACCATGTCTTTGTGGGTTTTGGGGGGACCTTGTTGGTGTCAATGTTTATGTTTAGTCCACTGTGGACCAAGAAGGTGCATGGTAAAATTTTGGTCCTTTTAAATTTGCTTATGCTTGATTTATGGTCAATTATGTGGTCAATCTTAGAATATGTTCCATGTGGTGATGAGTAGAATGTGTATTCTCTGGTCTTTGAATGGAGTGTTCTGTAGGTATCAGTTTAGTCCATTTGGTCAACAGTCACATTGAGGTTCCAGATCTCATTGCTGATTTTTTGTCCTGATGATCTGTCTAGGATTGTGAGTGGGGAATTAAAGTCCCCAGTTATGATGGTGTTAGAGTCAATATCTTTATTTAGTTTTCCTAGGAGTTGCTGTATAAAAGTTGGTGCACCTATGTTAGGTGCATATATGTTTAGGATAGATATTTCTTGTTGATGGAGTGAACCTTTTATCATTATGTAGTGGCCCTCTGTATCTTTTTAAATTTTTGATTGCTTAAATGGTATTTTCTCTGAAATTAGGATCGTGACTCCTCCTTTCTTTTGTGTTCCATTCACCTGAAAATTTGTTTCCCATCTTCTTACTTTGAGTCTGTGCATGTCCTTTCTAGTGAGATGGGTCTCTTGAAGGCAGTATATTGTTGCCTGATGATATTTTATCCATTTTGACATTCTATGTCTTTTCAGTGATGTATTTAGTCCATTCACATTCAGGCTAATTATTGAAATGTGAGAGTTCGTCCCTATCATAGAATTCTTATAGAGTTGTTCTTCCACTTGGTTTATTGTCTTTCTTTTGGCTTTGGGGTTAGTTCATGTTTATTTTATTCTTTTCCCTGTACTCTTGTGAAGAACGTTGTTCTTTTTTCCCCCTTTTCTTCTGTGTTTAGTACTTTCTTAAGTGTTTCATGTAAAGGTATTTTGGTGGCAGCGTAAGTTCTTAGGGATTGGATATCTGGGAAAGATTTTAATTCTCCCTCGCTGATGAAGCTTAATCTGGCTGGGTAGGTTATTCTTGGTTGAAATGGTTTATCTTTTAGGACTTTGAAGATAGGACTCCAAGCTCTCCTAGCCTGCAGGGTTTCTGTAGAAAAATCTGCTGCTATTCTAATTGGTTTTCCATGGTAGGTGATCTGGCCTTTTTCTCTTGCTGCCTTTAGGATTTTTTCTTTTATGCCTACTTTGTTTAGGTGAATTATTATGTGTCTAGGAGTTGGTCTTCTCATTTGTTGTCTTGCAGAGGTTCTCTGAATCTCTTGTGTTTGAATTTTTGCATCATGGATTAGATAAGGGAAGTTTTCTTGTATGATCTCATGGAAGGTTTGTTCCAGTGTGGACTCTGTCTCTCTTTCTGCCTCAGGAAGGCCAATTACTCTTAGGTTCGGTCTCTTGAAGTAATTGCTCATCTCTTGAAGGTTTTTTTCTGTCTTTTTGAGCTTGTTTTCTGTGTTTTTGAGAGTTTAGGTTAGTTCTATATTTTGTTCCTCAAGCTCTGAGATTCTTTCTTCTGCTTGGGTAATTCTGCTTTCCATGCTTATCAGTTTGTTATTTATTTCATTCACAATATTCTTTATTACTGTTATGTCAGATATCAGTTCCTTTCTAGTTTCTTCTTGAGTCTCCTCAATTCTTTTTAATCTCTCCATTAATGTCTTGATATCTAGGTTTGTAGTTTGAGATCAGTCATTCTGGGGGCTCTTCATTGTTTGCATTCTGAAGTCAGTTTTCTCAGTGTCTGCCCTCCCAGGGGTCTGGGAGAGACCCATATTCTTCTTTTGGTTTTTCTTCATTTGTGTAGATTTTTCTCTCATCCCTGGACCCCTTAGGAGGCTGGGTCTGCCGGCCGGGGACTGTCGGGAGGTGGCGGGAGCCTAAACACATTCTTAATTTGGTAAGACCAATAGATTAACTCAATAAATATGAAGAGCAAGTTCACAGAAATTGATACAATGCATTTTAATACATGAAAAGCTGCTCAATTTCATAAGAGAAATGCCATCTTCAAATATTATTTTGAAATGTACCAAGACAACTGAGCACAGCCTTAGTGAAAGCAGAGAAAGAATTCCATAAATATATCACTATTGCAAATGAAGTATGTGCCACCTCTAGCACAATGCTCTTCAAACTAAAATGTGCATACAAATTACCTGGGATCTTGCTAAAATGTAGATTCTGGTTCAACCAGTTGGGGGGTGAAGCCTAAGATTTTGCATTTCTAACAAGCTCCCAGGTGAAACCAACACTACTGGTGTGCAGATGAGACCACACTCTGTATTACAAACCCTAGTAATATGTCAATGCTTAATAAAATTTTAAGTAAACATTTCTCTTAAACCATCAATAGTATTTCTAGGAATTCTTCCTACTTATAATCTCACATATGTGGGAACTAGTGTGTTTTCAAATATAATTCTTATGAGATTGGGTGTAAAAGTACAAGATAGTAAGCCACATGGATGTCATCATAAGTGTGCCAGCACTGTCTCACTCCCTCATTCCTACTCTAGATCTACAATGATTGAGAAGACCAATCATTGGATTCCAATATTCATTGGATTCTCATGCAGCTAGGATTTATGACCTGATTTAGATTTTATCAATGAGCTGTATGAAATTTAAAGTAGAAATGAGACATCTTTGTGATGTTTGGAGTCTGAGAAGGAAAGTGAGGCAGACATGAGCATGAGCATTTGTAGCAGGTGGACTCCACATTCTGAGGTCTACTCACTAGCTACATGAGCATGACACGGTTGTGATAGCACTGTGACAGCAGTAGTAGCAGCTTCCTGACAGTAATCACAGCAATTATGGTGTGGCTTTTAAACCATTAACCCAGTAGTAAGCCCTTGAATTCAGCTCCCTAAGTGCTTCCACCGAGTTTCAAAGCACCTAATTACCAGTGTTAAAACCCTTTCGGAAATGAATTCTGCAACTGAAGGAATTGATTTCCTATTTAATGTAGAGAAGATGAATGCATTTCCACTCCTATGGCTATGTTGCTGTTGCAATTTAAGGACAGGTGAAAGGCTAGTATTTATGCTAAATAGCCAAAGGGGTGGACAGAGTTGCTCAATCAGCCTTTGGTATCCATTCCTCTTTCTGTTTTATTTGGGTTCTGCCATGAGCTTCTCTTAAGAAAGTAAGTCTAAGCTGAAAAGTGTCCAGACTAAAAGTAAGACAAGGGCCATCTCTGTGATATTGTGCAGCCTGCACACAAAGTCAGGCAAGTGTAGTGTGTGTGGCTGTTGGTTCTCATCTTCCAGGGTCTACACACCAGCCTCATGTCATGAGATAGCAGTGCCACTTGTGGCCACAATGACAGCAGCTTCTTGATCTCTGGGTGATGGCTATGGTTGTGTAACTTGGAAATCAGTAATCCAGAGGCAACCCCATGAATTCCATTTCTTCATCCTTTTCAATTACTTCATCTTACTTAACTCATTTTATTAAATCATTTTATGCCAGAAATCAAGTGAATGTCTACTTTCTGCATTAAACTGACTGATACAAGAGGGCTGGTTAAATAAATTATATTACATCTATATGTGGGCATACCTTACCTCTACACACATACAAAGATGTAGCTCTATATGCAACAAGCTACATGGTACATTATTAAATAAAAACAAGACACACAATAATAAATGTATACCAAATTATGCAGTGTCTTATGTGTACATATGTCTGTATATACATAAAATATCTCTAATAATACACAAGAAACCCATAACAGAGATTCCCCTAAAAAGAAAAATTGGGTGGCCAAGGGTAAAATACAAAGGAGACTCTTGATGCTCTGTGTGTTTGGAATTTTTACCAACCTGAGCATATTATTTCAACAAAACTTGTTTATGGAAGAAATTTAAAACAACTTATAATGTAGAATAAGAAGAAAAGAAAGCCTAGAAGAAAATCCTAAGGAGGGATCATCCACAGATGGAAGTGGTACATACAAAGTAAAGTAAAAAAGTGTGCTCACAGAGCTTGGTGTAACAATGAGGAAATGGAAGCAAAGGGAGTGGAGTATTACAGAAAGGTGAGAGTCAGCAACTGGGAAAATGCTGTGAGAAAGCCAAGTAGAGTGAGATTGAAAACCCAACTGTCACTTGGGTTAGCACCAAGCTCATTAGAGGTGAAAGGGGTTTTAATGGATGCACACCGCACCCCTCTGAAGAGTAAGACTGTGAAGAAATTATTGAAATAGGGAGCACAATATTCTTTTTTTTTTTAGTTGTATTGATTACGTCTGTTCAGATGGAGTTTAAAGATTCAAATCAACTTGGAGACCCCCATACACTACTAAATTACCCTAAGGTGCTGTTTTGATGAAAAAGTCTCTATATTGCTTACTAAATGAAATGAAGTCACTGGGTGAAAATTAAAACACACCTGCTTACATAACTTCCTAGGAAATAGTTAAGTTAACCAGCCAAGTAGGAATGGACTAGGATGGTCGAGTCTGTAAAAGGCCGATGAGTGCTAGTAGTTTGGAGAGTGACATGAATAGCTACCTTCAGTTTGCATATAGAAAGTAACAGTCAACAAACTGAAGGCTGAAGGAAGGGGCAATAGGAGGACAAGGCCATGTATTGGGTTTTAGATTAATTTTAATTTTTATCACTAAATCCATGAGAAAGCCCACTATAGTCTTTTACTTTCTAGAATAATGTATTAAATAACTCAGAGTAATTTGAGTCACAATTATTTGCCCCCGGAAGTTAAAATCTAGTATAAACAATACTCACGTGGATATAAACTGGTGTAAGTAGCATCAAATTTAAATGAGCATACAAGTTGAGTATATATACAAGGCAGACCACCCCCAAAAACCATAATTATCTTTTGGAGGGTGGGCCCCTTATAGTACAGGCTTGCAAGGTGAGTGTTCCAGGAGCCCACTGGCATCAGTGTACCAGCTAGCATTGTTGTAAGAGGCTGCGTTCAGCTTCGGTAATTTTTTTTTTTTGAGATTCTTTCAATATTTTACCATTTCATTAGGGATGACTTTATGAGCATACCTGCCCACATCGTGCTGAGCATTCAGCAGCTTTTGACCAAAAACAGTATGATCCCATGCCCCACCCTCCCTATTTACCTGCTCTCTCCCTGAGTGACATTTGTTGTTGTTGTTTCCCTGGATGAAAAAAGTCCTGAAAGGAAAATGTTTTGCCAATGTGAAAAGGTGAGAAAACAAGTGGCAGAATAAACGGCATAAAATTGATGAGTTCAAAACCTGTTGTGAGCAGTGGAAAAAGCATCTCAATAGGCATATTGCATCAAACAAGAGGACTTTAAAGGTGACTGAAGTTTTAACACACAAGAAAAAATGCACAATTTTTTAAAATAAATTATGGTTTTTTGGGGTCCCCCTTGTATATGTATATGTTTCATTCCATAAGCTGTATCATCCTCACTTATGAAAGAATGCAAAATTCAGAATATACATTTTGCTGTTGCCATGCTTCTTTTGGAATGTCTTTTGGCCTCAAGTCTCTAAGAGACCTATCTGCAAAATAACTGGGACGCATTTAAGAATTGCTTGGAAAATGTTATTAAGCTAATAAAAGTGAATTAATATTTAGGTCTAGTTGAAGTGACACAGTTTAAACAGTGAGCAAAGAATGCCTGGCTTGTCCCAAGTGCTATTTTACAACATCAGTTTATTATAATCCCAAAAATTGTTTGCTAAACATTGTTGAACAAAAATTTCTAAAGATTTCCAAAAAAGGGAAGTTTAATAGCACAAATCTATCTGGTTAGAGACACTGTCTTTATAGGGAGTCTAGTAGCTTTCTATTTATAAAACCAATCTAGTATTATTTGTATTTCTTTTTTCCTTTGGAATATAAACAAGGAAATAATGGCAGACAAAATTCAATTCAGGAAACTATAAGGTAATCACATTTATCAATCTCAGTGAGAAGGTCCCAAGTATGTTAAGTATGCTTATAAGATAAGAGACCTAGGTCAGCTACAATCCTAATAAGGATTTAGGAAACGGTGAGCATGGCCACATTTTTCCATTGTCAACTGTGGTCCAAAAGGCCACATTGGGTATTAAGCAACTCCTGAAGCTCCCTCTGCTATCAAGACTTTAGCCAAAGTAAGTTTTGTTTGTGACTTCTAAACCTTTACATATGCTATTTCTGTTTAGTTCCACAACCAGATTTTCCTCTCCAACTTCTTACCTTTCAGCACAATATCTCCTTCAGAAAACCCTTCCCTGACCCTCCGCCATGAAGTTGCTTGCCCCTACTATGTGCTCCAATAGCACTCATATTTCCTTTTCATTTCATTTTTTCCCCCTTCGTTGAGTTTATTAATCTGCCTGTCTACCTGACTAGTCTCAGCTTCATGAAGCCAGAGACTGAGTTCTTGTGCTGCTACCTCCCAAGTATCTCTTCCAGTGTCTAGCACCTACTAAATACTTCTGGATGAATTAATGAGCAAAGTGACCACATTGCATAATTCTCTTTCCTGTTCTTGGTGTTTCTTAGTCACTGTGTTTCTCCTCCTGGTGTGTGAATATCTTTCATAATACAGAATTTATATTATAGACTCATTGCAATGTCAACTTTTTTTCTTCGTGTAAATGTACTGCTGGATAGAACTCTTGAACTCTGAATTGTGTCCGCCATAAATTTTTATGGGTTCATTTCAGTATTAGATCAAAAGAGTTCATATGGGTCTGCCCACCCAGACATTGCTGTAGAAAAGGAAAGTTTTGAAATGAACGCTCATTCATGCCCACCCAGAGATAAAATAATAAATAAATAAATGAAAGTGTTCATTTCTACTTTTAGGGTTTATATTTGGCAAAGCTAAGGAGGGATCTGAGCAGCAGAAAAAAATAGTTGTCAGTGGTGAGGATAAAAATGATGATAGCAAATAATGATATTTATGGGAGCACTGCTCTAAGTGCTTTATAGGATATTATCATTTAATATTTCCAACAATCCTATAAGTTAGATATGAATATCTTCCTCAACTGACAGATGAAGACATTGAGATGTGCATTTGCACATGCATGTGCACACATGTGCACACCTGTGTACGCACACACACAGACAAATGTTATGTGGAATATGGAACCAAACAACCTGGGTTGGAACACAGGTTCCTCCACATGCTGCCTCTGTGTGCCTCTTAGAGCCCATCCTGGCATACTATATGCTGACTATATACCATATATATATATGGGTTCAGGTTTTATGTACTTTTTATATGAGTGTAATATTTTACCATTAAAAAGGTCAGAAAAAAATAAGGAAAGGAGGTAGGGAGAAAGGTTGGGAGAGGAGAAAGGAAGGAGGAAGGAGAGAGGGAGAAAAAGAATGGGAGGAAAAGAAGAGCCTATCATAAAGGAAGTATTATATAATTTAGCTATTATTATCTGAAAACAATTTTCTAGGTGCTTAGGTACATTTTTAAACATAGAAACAAAATATCAATCAGTAAGGTATATCCAGTGAAGCATCATCTGCACACATATATGTACAACCAGCTCCTTATCTGAGGGGGTTACTTTTGTGGACAACAGTCCAATATTTGACCATTCATTCCTATTAAAACATCCTTATTATGAAATATTACACAGAAAGTTAGAATAATATAACAATTATATTATTAAAAACAATTGTGCAACTGGAACACACCCCTCCCCCCAATATGTACCCCTTCCCTCATTCTATGTCTCTCCTGTCTTGGAGACAATTATTATTCTAGAATTTGTATTGTTTCTATGCATTTTAATGAAAACAACATATATATGATTGTGGGTTTTTAAGATTATTTTGTATTGACTGCTATGATTTTCATACAGTGGTACTATGTTATTTACCTTATGTGCTGTATGTATGTGACAACTTATTTTTTTCATTTCCATTCATATTTAGATCATTTTCATAATCTTTGCAATAAGAATACCAGAAAGAAAATTACAATGCTTGTCTCCTGTTACCTAAAGAATTTGTCCAGATATAGACCTAAAAATGGAATTGGAGAAGCAAAAAGTAGGTGCTTCTTCAACTTTAATATATGTGGTCAAATTTTTCTCCAAAGCAGTTATCCACACTTACACTCACACTTGCAGCAGATGAGAATGCTCACCTCTTTGTATCTTTATATTGTTTTTTACATTTTTGCCATTTTGAGAATGTGAAACACTGTTTTTGGAAAAAGCAGTTCCCTAAAGGCTAACAAGGTTATACATATTTTCAAATGTTTCCTCCATTATAATTTTATCCTGTGTTACTTGCCTATTGTTTGCTTTCCTGTTTTTCTTTCAGGTCATTCATCATTTCCTTATTTGATTTCTAAGCATTCTCTAAAAATTCTTCTGACATCTTCCCCACCTCCATAAGCAAATTAAAAATTTAAATTAGCATATAACATATGGACAGAAAAGTGCACAGATCATAAATGTATAACTCAGTAGATTTTCACAAAGGTAGTCTGTGGCCACATTACAAAATAGAACATTAGCAGCACCTAGAATATTCCCTTTTGTCCCTCTTCCAAAGGGTAAATAATCCTAGTTACAAACACTATGCATCATTTTGCCTGTTTTTAAACTTTATAAAATGGAATTACAATTTTTGTCCTTTTTGAACTTTATATAAATGCAATTATTCACTATGTAGTGCTTCTTTTATTCACTAACACTTTTGAAAGATTCATCTATGTTGTTTGTTGTGATAGACTGTATTTGATTGTATAAATATATTTACCCGGTCTACAGTCAATAGATATTTGGGTAGATGACAGTTTCAAAGCTATTCCAAAGAGTGTTACAATAAACACTCTTGTACGTGTCATTTGGTAAATTTATATCTGCATTTTTTGCAGGGCATATACCTAGGAATAAAATAACTGGGTCACCGGGCTCGGTGGCTCAGCCTGTAATCCCACGCCTTTGGGAGGCTGAGGTGAGTGGATTGCCTGAGCCTGTGGGTTCAAGACCCACCTGGGCAGCGAGAGCTCATCTCTACAATAAATAAAAAAATCAGCCGGGTGTGGGA
>NW_007055603.1:303475-313516 GCF_000164805.1 Carlito syrichta | reverse complement strand
TGGGCGACAGAGTGAGACTCCAACTCAAAAAAATAAAAAATAAAAATAAATAAAATAACTGGGTCATAGAGTATTACATGTTCAACTTTTGTGAATACTTCCAAATAATTTTCAGAAGCAGTTGTTTCAACTTATACTCTCACCTACAGTGTATGGGAGTCGCAGATGCTCACAGCATCACCAAAACTTGGTATTATCTGTCTTGTCCATTTAAGACATTCTGGAGGGAATATCTTGGTTATTTCCATTTCCTTGCTGAAGCTCAACATCTTTTCAAATATCCTCTCTCATATTGTGACTTGGTTATTATTTTTATGGTATTCATGAGATGCAGATACTTATCATTCAGCATGGTAAACTCAATGATAGATGTATGCACACAGAGACACACAGGGGGGCATCCAGCTCACTCTTGGTGAGGGGAAGTTAGTATATGTACGATGCCTGAGTTGAAGTATAAAAGAAACATATGAATTAATATGACAGAGGGGAATAGAAGTAGAAATATTGCATGAGTAAATGGACAAAAGTAAACAAAGAAAATGGCATTCATTCATTCATTCAACAAATATTTACTGAGTACTTCCTATGTCACAGATATAGCATTAGGCACAAGGTACTGATAAGTAAAAATAGACATACTCCCTGCTCTCCTGAGTAACTTTCACATGAAGGACAAGACATTTATAAAATCATATTTAAGACCTTTTGTTCAAATATTCATTAACCTCCAAACTTATTCTTATAGTCCGCATATTGTTACATTACCAAGATAAAAATCAAGATCTTCTAACTAACTATAATTTCAGAGACAGTCTCCGGAATTATATTTTTGAGTGGGATGTCTCAAAAATTCATTTACAGTTTGATTGTTCCAACTTAGATTAGAGTTTCTAAATGAAATGGTATTGTAAATAGTGGTTAGGTTTACCATTAAGCCCTCAAAACCTATTAACCCATAATAAATGTGAAATATAGTATTAGTCGTTCTATTCCAAATACAATGAATCACCATTATGTTATATCTATGAAAAAAAAATGCTAGGCTCTGGTGATACATTTTTGTGAAAGACAACACAGTCCTTGATCATAGAAGTTACAATTTAGTAGATAAAACAAATAATCAAACCACCACACAAATGAGCATACAATTATAATCTGAGATGTGGGCTAAAAAATGAAGGGATCAGTGGAGACATAAGAAGACCAACACAGCACCCAGGCAAAGGGGTGACAGAAGAACATTCTGCATAGGATGCTAAAGAAACTAGGACAAGCTGAGTGTGAGTGGCATAGTGCAAGAGAGGAGAAAAGTGGCATGAGAAAGGCCATGTCCAGATCACACAATGCTTAGTGAACTATGCCATGCCATTTCTTTCTGATATCAAAAAAGAAGCTCCTGAGAGGCTTAAAGCAGTATTATATCATGGCAATTTACATTAAAACAGCCCACCCCACCTGCACTGTGGAAAAAGATGGTACAGAGTCCAGATTGGATGCAAAGCACCAAGGTAGCTGATTTAGGAGAGGTGACAGTGGCTTAGACTCGCGTGGCAGCAGTGGAGTTGAAACAAAAGACAAATGAGCTGGAAAACTATTTACGTGATAGAACTTGGTCAGAGAGTACTGAGAGGCCTGAGAGAAAGGGGATGTTGATAATGACTCCAAATTTTCAGAGTGACTTAGGAAGTAGAATTGACTGATTGTTGGGGTAAGAAAGAAAAGTGAATGGGTGGTATCCAGATATATGGCTAGAACAATAGAGTAGATGACAATATAGCCACTGAGATTGACTGAGACACAGGAGGAGGTTGGGGGAAGCAGGTAATGAGCTCCAATTTGGACTTGTTACATTTGGTTACTTTAGGTATTTCCATGGATACAAGAGGAGCACACAGTTTACAGACAGGAGCCCAACACTCGGGAGAAGACTGGAGTAGAGACGTAGGTATGAGGAGTCAACATTTTGCGGGTTACAGATGGCCCCATCAGTGGAGTTGGGAAGGGACTCCAGGGAAGCACCACCAATAAGAGTAGAGGTGCAGGTCTGACCACTTCTTGCATTAATGAATGCAGAGTCCAACTAATAAAAGTCCAGATTAATGAAAGAGTTCAATCTCTTTTCAGCTACATGTTTATACAGCCCCTCCATAACTTTTGCCTTGTCTATGCAACTTCCTCAGGCTCAGGAGGAGCATAGTGATTGGGAATCCAACCCACCATCACCATCACCATTTTCTTCCAAAGGAGTGAGACCAAGTATTGAGTGAAAAAAAAAAAAAACCCAGAAGAATTATTTTCGCATTTTGCCTCTTTTGCAATCTTTCTGTTCCTGTCCAAGAACTGGTCTTTCATCATTCTTTGTACTTGTACTGCAACACAACAACATTTATGGAACAGTATGCCCAAGCCAGGCTTGTTTGTGCCACTCTCAGGAAACTATTTGCAAATCCAGGTTGGAATTAGAACATTCATTACAGCTAATATTTATTTTTCATTATTAAACTTGTATTGAATGCCAATAATATGAAAAAATAGGTTTGGCACAAATCTTAGAGAATAAACAGTTTTATTTCACATCGTGTTAAAAATATGACTAAAATCATTTGGCTCACTTTCCTGCTTTCACTAAAAATAAAATAGTGGCCACAGTAGCAGGTGTTCAGTAGGTTGATTATTATATTCATTAGGACTCTTGGTTGCGAGGAATAGGAACCCATCTGAAAACAAGCTGCTTTCTTCCTACTTGAGCTTTCTCTCTGTGTCCAAGTAGCAAGAACAAGAAATGATTCTGATTGGTGCTGCACCCCACCAAGGTGATTGCCTTTTTACCCAACCACTCTGCTGAGGAGATGAGATACTACCTTGGGCCAGGCCTGGGCCATATGCCCAACCTGTGGTCAGAAGGCGATGTCTGCTGTCAGAATAAAGAAAATAGCAAATCTTGTGAGACAGACTGAATACAGTCACTACCAATCCACACAATGATGAAGATAATACAATAATCTGAGTGGCATGAGAAAAGATCTGACAATACTCAGAATCACCATCGTGAAAGATAATTCTTACAGGGAAGGAATGTGTATGTAGACAGAATAACATTGGGTGTGAAATAATATGTCACTGAACATCCCTAGATTTTTCATGATTTTAAAAATATCACATTTGGGCCAGGCTCGGTGGCTCAGCCTGTAATCCTGCACTTTGGGAGACCAAGGTGAGTGGATTGCCTGAGCCCACGGGTTCGAGACCCGCCTGGGCAACTTGGCGAGACCTCATCTCTACAATAAATCAAAAAATTAGCCGGGCGTGGTAGCAGGTTGAGGCTGCGGTGGCCAGGAGCGGCCACTGCACTCCAGTCTGGGCGACAGAGTGAGACTCCAACTCAAAAAAAAAAAAAAAAATCACATTTGTAGTAAATTATTAATCTCTGAAACATAAAATATGAAAATAATTTTCAGTTACTTTTTGAACTCAAAATAGCCAATTTTAGTTTATGTTTTACTACAAGTAATCCAAATATAAGGAAAGATAATCTGGGTCAGTAATTTTTGATGATTGAGCTAATACTTTCATGATCCATTAATCACTGTCTCATGCGGCAATTTCTTCATGAGATTCTATTTTACAAAACAATGTCATCCAGGTGTGGCATGTGCCCACAGTCCCAGTTACCCGAGGGGCTCAGGTGGGAGAATCACTTGAGCCCGGGAGTCGGAAGTTGCAGTGAGCTATGATTGTGCCACTGTACCCTAGAACAAGACCCTGTCTCTAAACAAAAAAGCAAAAATAAAATAAGTTTTAAAAAAATCCAGCAAAACAAAACAAACAATATCAACATGATATCTGATATACATGAATTACAGATTTGAGTAAAGACTAAGTATACATATACAGTCATGATTCCTGGGAGAACTGAAACCTAATAATAAATACTCAGTGTGGCTTGAATCTCTTTACCACTTTTTCAGAAATTTAAATAAATTAATTACAGGGACCAAAAAGTCATTTGTCAAATATGATAAAACCAAAGAGCACTATTTTCAAGTTTCTCTCACTGGAATGTGACTACTTAAATGATCAAGAAACTAATAATTTTCAGAATATTATTAAACAGCAAATTTTAAAGCTTATGTGTATTTTGGCCTCCCATCAAAGTTCACTAATGATTCATAATATACCATTAATAGTGGTTTTATTATTAATAATAAAAACTCATTTTACATGAGATTAATCAAAGAGATAGTCATTTCACTTAGAAACATCACCTAAGTCTTAAGCAAAGCAAATTTCGGGTGAATATTCCCTTTAAAATTCTTATAACTAACTTCCACTAGGCTTTAAATAGTTCAGAGACCTTGGCATTTGGAGACTCTCCTTTAGTCCATTTTTAAAGAAATAATTTGATGTTTTGAACATTTTAGACTATCATTTTCTGTAAATTTTTCTGGAGTTCTAACTGTAAGGATACTCTTCTAATCTGGCTTTTGTAGCAGAAGATTAAAATGATTGTATGACTGCAAGTGTCCTTTTTTATGCAAATATTATTTATCTTCTGTGTGAGTGCTAATCTGATATGTCACAGGTGCAGGCAGCATAGATTACATAGCAGTACAAAGATATAGACATTTGAAACCTCTTTAGCATTTTACAAGCTTTCCAAAGCTTGTAAAACTCGTTGGGAAATTAACAAGTAAAGTGAGAAAGCAGGACATGTAAATTAGATCGAATCAGATTGGAAAACACCTTGACATTCTGGTGTTTATTCATGAGCTACCTTGGGCAAGGCCCTTAACATCTCTAAACCCTAGCTTTCTTACTTTTAAATACAGATAATTATTTACTTCAGAGGATTGCTTATAGGGCTAAATAAAATGACATGAAAAACCTAGCACATAGCCACTTCATAAATAGCTGCTGTTATTATTTGGTTCTGTTAAATGGAATAAACCTCAGATTGCAACATTCCATATTGAATAAGAAGGCTGAGGACTTAAAGTTGTTTTTTAAGCTTGCCATCAGGTACAAATTTTGTGACCCAAATGGCTTTATGCAAACTTGCCAATGATGTAAATAATCATCCTCACTATCTTTCAAAGCACCAACTGACCCTAATTAAGTGCAGAGTTTCAAGAGAATGTTAAATAACCACATCCCAGTACTTTGAATTAATCAGAATCCAATTATATCCTAAGTGTTGGTCATTAATATTCTTGATTATACAACAGAAAATCTGACAAGTACCTGCCTTGCTCTACCCCTCAAAGAGAACACTAGGCTTAGTCCATACAGTAAGAGTTCTAAGCACTGATGGTGGCAGGTCAGTGAGGAATCCATGCCTCAAGGCACGATAACGAGCAGTTTTATAGGCAAGTAACTTAATGCATCAAATTCCCAGCCAATGTTTACAATTATATTGATTAAAAGTGATGACTGACCGGGCTCGGTGGCTCAGCCTGTAATCCCAGCACTTTGGGAGGCTGAGGTGAGAGGATTACCTGAGTCCAGGGGTTCGAGACCAGCCTGGGCAACTTGGTGAGACCTCGTCTCTACAATAAATCACAAAAACTAGCCAAGCGTGGTGGCGTCTATAGTTTCAGCTACTTGCAAGGCTGAGATGGAAGAATCGCCTGGGCCCAGCAGGTCGAGGCTGCGGTGACCATGAGTGTGCCACTGCCTTCCAGCCTGGGCGACAAGAGAGAGACTGCAACTCAAAAAAAAAAGGATAACTACATTGTTGTCAGCTTTGCTTGGTCATCTGCATCCCACGACTCATTATTGGGAATATGCACACCCTTCAGAGACCAGCCTTGGCCAGAGGCCGCTCACTGAGATAGGGAGGAAACAGTCTGGACTATACCCCACAGAACAATTCTGGAAACGCTTTCTTCATAATGGAGCAACAATCTAGATAACTTGGTTTTACGTTGGAACTACATCCCAATGTCATTTGAAGAATGAGGGGTGGAAGACAAGGGACACTAAAGGTCATCCCCACTTGATTTGAGAAGCACCAACAAGGATTAAAGATGAAGTAGCAATGAAACTTTTATAAAAAGGATCATTACAACTTTTTATCAGAATATTCATTAACCACAAAATACAGTGTTAGAATGTAAGTCTATGTGTTATGTAAGACCAAAAGATTTCAAAAGTATCCATTTGTGCCCAGTGTGGTGGCTCAAGCCCGTAAGCCACTTTGGGAGGCCAAGGCAGGATAATGGCTTGAGCCCAGGATTTTAAGACCAGTATTGACAACATAACCAGACCTTGTTCTTGGCAAAAAAATCAAAAAATTAGTTGGGCATGGTGGCGCAGGCCTATAGTCCCAGCTACTCAGGAAGCTGAGACAGAAGAATTGCTTGAGCCCAGAAGATGCAGGCTGCAGTGATCCGTGATCGACACACTGCACTCCAGTTTGGGCTTCAGAGTGAGACTCCAACTAAAAAAAAGAGAAGTATCTAATTGTAAGGTCATCTAGTTGTAAGATCAAAGTTGTAAGGTCATGGATTGTTCTTAATTTTATAAATGCATTGTTACAGAAATTCATTTAAACTGTTTCAAACATAAAATAGATATTCCAATTGAAACCATATCATAAATGGTAATTAAGCTTACCCTTTGTTCCTAAAGCCTATTTAATCTTGAATATATGTGAAATACTATTTCAAATGCACCATCAATTATGTCTACGTGTCCACAGAAAAATGCAGTCTTACCGTTGGAGGTCCATCTCAACAATATTATCATAAGCAATATACATCATGCCAGTCGCCAATAATTTAACTGCAACTGCAGCAGGGGCGTGATCAGGATGCTTTTGCTGCACAGGGGTTTGTTATGCTACAGCACAACAGCACAAGAAGCCTGGGGCTAGGGCCGCAGGGTTAGTTAATTCAGTGACAGGTGAGCCAGCGCTAACTTTGGTCTTTCTGTGATGACGGCCAGCTCCGTGGTGCCACGATGGCTGCAGCACTGACCTACGTTCTGATGCAGACTATAATGCCCAGTGACGAAGAGGAGACCATGCCACATCTATTTCTTTTTAGGGAAGGAGGGGTAAATCATTTCCAAAAATATTCTCCGCTCTCCATGTTCCCTCACCATGAGAATTTCTCATAGGCCAGGAGAGTATCACATGCCTATGCCTAAGCCTATCACAGCGAGAAGTAGGAGACTGCCGTGATTGGTTCAGACCTGCCGTTCTCAGCCCTACTTGTTACATTGGAATCACATGGGAGGTTGGCAACAAAATTCAACGCCTGACAACAGTATGTTTGAAAAGTAACCCAGCGGTTCCGGATGTATACTCAAGTGAATGCTACTGTATCCACCGCAAGTTTCACCTCAGCCTGAGCCCTGGTGGAAGGTCTATTCTGAGAACGTGGCAGAGAAATCCCTGAACAAAATTGGGACTCTGCCAACAGGGACCAGACTGGGAACCCAACCCTCTGGGTCTGCCACTGCACGTACATTGCTATAGCTAAGAGAAGGGTCAGTGACCCACTAGGTGACCTATAATGAGAAATCAAGACTTGTAAGAGATTTGATGGCTCTCTTAATCCCCCAATCTCCTGCAAAAACTGTAAAATAAGGAAACACCTTAAACTTTTCAGTTCAAGAGCACCTTTTTTCTCTGGAACTTTTTAAGACACACTCCTTCCTCCCAGGGAGAAGTAAGCACTAGTGTTTCTCTTCCACACCAGCTCTATCAGAGTACGCATAAGGTTTGGACTTGTTTGAATGCTGCTCTGCTCTCCTGAAATGGGTCCCCTGGGAGGCCAGGAATAATGTATGTATTTTATTTGTGTTTCTAACACCCAGCATTCAGGAGGCCCAATAAGTATTTGTTGAATAAATGAAGGACAAGAAGAAATGCCTAATGTTAAGAAAAACATTTCCCCAGCACTTATTATATGGCAGGCAGTACACAAAGCCCTGTATACTGAATCGACTTTACTCCTAAAATAGTCCTATACAATAGGAGCCATATTATTTTTATTTTAAACATAAGCAAAGTGCATTATGGAGAGACTAACCACTTGCCAAAGGTCACAAACTAGGAAATGACAAGCATGGGAGAGGGTCCCAGAGGGTGGACTCCAGAGCTCACCATGTTCTTAACTTTTACACCTAAGAGGAAAGGGGATGGCCCACCTGCGTTAGAGATGGAACCCTCTCTAGTGGTCTTAATGTGAAGGAGGGCTGCAAGCGAGCTGCCATCTGCAGGCTTTATAGCTTTAGGTTCCTGAAGGCTTTTGCGTTCTTGGGCTCTTTAGGAGGACAGGGAAGAAGATGTTGTTCAATGACATAAGAAGGGTTGGAAATGGGAAGAAGCAAAAGAAAGCATCTAAAGTCCTGCCTCTGAAAGGTTAGAACCTGGAGAAGAACTCTCCATTCGTGGGCATAAATAAATAAAGGTCAATACATGTTATGGTTTACACACAGCTGGCAATTACCACCCCTTCAGAGCCACCCTTGCCACTTATGAGGAACACCACCATCTACTCTTCTCATCTGATAAATCACACCTGGAGAGGAATCTTGATTCCAGTTCCAGCTTCTACACGATTTTACTCTGGACACAGGCCATTGTTTGGCCATCTTCAGGCAACTTCTCCCTCCTTTCTATAGTCCTTATTCTGGGAGATGGAGCTATCACTCACCCAATTCCTCCACGCCAGAAAACCTGGAAGTCTCCCAAGTTCCTCCTTCCAGCTCCTTCACATCCAATTGGCCACTAAGTTTTGTGGATTCTATTTCATACTTCTGCAATCTGTTTATTCATTAATTACATTTGTATTTTGTGTGCCAGGTGTATGCCATGGTAAACTGGACAAGACCAGCTTCAAGGAACTTACATCTTAATGAGGGCATTTTGCAAATGAACAAACCGTTCTACAGCACAGTAGTAAATGCAAGAAAAGGGAGGGAACACTGTAGGCTATATGATTCATTTAGGGATGCCTGAGTGTTTCTCGCTTAGCAATGCCCAAGCTGAAAAGTTGAAGGATTTGAACCAGGAACCTGATGAAGGAGAAATGGGGAGGAGGGAGCAAGCGCAGATTCCTGGAAGCAAGAACAGAGCAGTGCGGGAGAACTGGAAGTTCACTAGGACTGCAGACATTGGCCTGGAAGCTGGTCTTCGGCCCCATCCTCTTTCGGTAAATACACTACTCGGTAACTTTCCATGCCTCAAAAGAAAAAGCGCAGCGCCACTTTCCCGTCTCTGACAGTTTGTTTTTCAAGTCTCCTATCACTTGTCATTCCTTCATAAGTAGTAACTGAACACCCGCCCTGTTCAGGTACCGTGTTGATGGGCCTTAAGGGTGCTTCCAGCCTTCGTGGAGTTTTACTGGAGTAGATTAACTGGAGTAGACAGACCGTGAGGGGGCATTCCAGGAGTGCTGGGAACTCTGAAGCCACGCTGGAAGCGGACACTTAAGATGTTAACTGTCCTTTAAGAACACATCTGCCTCGCTGCCCGCTGCTCACCTCATCACTGGGGGGCTCCGGGGCCTGCCACCTGCTAGTCCTCTCCAAGGTATAGTCAAGTGTTCTATTAGCAGCCCAGAATGCCCTTCTCCCCTCTCCCAAAGCCACTGCTCTCCTGGAGCCAGCTCCAGCACTGCGTCTTCCTCGCGTGGCCACAGTCATGCGCGCGCGGCTCTACCAAGGGGGCCGCCGCAGCGCGCGGCCAGGAAGCTCCTGGGGACAAACACCGTCCAGTCTCCGGCCGCCTAGACCCTCTCTCTCCCTGGATGCCCCGCATGCCCCGCACGCCCGGGCTGGAGAGCGCGCGCTTGGGCGACAACCCCGCGCACACGTGGGCGCAGTCTGGAGGCTGCGGGGATCGTTCTGTGGGGGAGAGGACACGTTCTGCCAATAGTTCTAAACCAGGGGTTCGCTGTCCCCATCCGCACCCCTCTAGGAGCCCCGGTGGGAACAGACGGGGACGTGCTCCGGCGAGAGCGCGCGCCCAACCTCTCCGAGGTCCCCGCAGCGGCTCGGGGCGGGCGGAGGAGGGGCCGAGGGCGGGAC